>NC_135709.1:18219706-18259706 GCF_964276395.1 Gasterosteus aculeatus | reverse complement strand
AGATTTGTTTGTGAATGTGTGCATGTGTTTGTGTATACATTACACTGAATCTTCTATTGTTCTATGACAATACAGTTGTAAACTAAACGTTTTTGTTTTGCCTTATTTATTTTAAAAATGTTAAAGGAGTAAATTCTGTAGGTAAGAGATTAGTAGAAATCGCCATACAGAAATAATTTTAGCATGTAGAATTTATACAGAAAAGTATCCAGGATCATTATCAGACTAACTTGAGCAGGAAGCAGGAAGTTAATTTAACAGAACAACATTGCATATACTTCACATAAAAATCTCATGTTGCTTCAATAGGTGAGAATTGAATACACTTAACATAAAAGGGACATTTTAAAGTCACATTAAAATCTCATGTTGCTTCAATAGGTGAGAATTGAATACACTTAACATAAAAGGGACATTTTAAAGTAACACAAAAAAATAAGTTGGGTTATCAGAATAATTTAATACAATTAACATTAATAAAATATTTTGAATTTACATGAGAAAATCATGTTTGTTTTACAAATAAAAATTAAGTACATTAAATAGAAATGAATCATTTTGACTAAACATGAATATAATATGTGCAACCGATGTACATATTTTTTTCATGTAAATTCAAAAGACTTTTTTTTTCAGTGCATTTCATGCCATAAGTAGTCAGCCACTCAAAAGCTCACCGGCTCCTTCTTCAGCCTTTGCAAGCTTTATTCCTGCAGTCTCCTCTTTCCAAGCTCTTCAATCTCGCTTTCTCACACTGCTCGCTCTTCACTGTCCTGTGAGTGAGTGACTCCAACCCCCCTGATCGCCAGATCATCTCCACCTGGTGCATTAAAATCTCCGCCTCCAGCCTGAGAGACACACCTAAACCTACCTCCCAGCCAGAGAGGGGCTCGGTCTGCAACTCAACTCAACAAGTAATATCTGATTAAGGAATGTACAGGATATTATGCTAATTATGAATATAAAACAAGAAGTTAAAGCTCCAGGTGAAGTTGGTGATTTATCAAACAATCTGTTCACCTCAATGTCATTTCTCCTTCAGGATCTTTTCAATCTATCAAGAAAAAATCCAGGTTTGCTTTTTAGCAATTGCAAAGCAATTAATTCAATTTCATGTTATTTTCACTATCTTCACTCTACACACAGCACTTGTTGAGCTTCTGACATTTACCTGTGATTTAACCCTGACTGAAATGAAATAGTTTGATGAAACACAACACAGCTTGGATAACCAGATAATGCCACAGTGGTGATCGTGGTGGGACGGAAAACACTTCCAACTCGACATCTGCCGCAGCGCGAGTCTGTGTGTGCGTGTGTGTGTGTGTGTGTGTGTGTGTGTGTGTGTGTGTGTGTGTGTGTGTGTGTGTGTGTGTGTGTGTGTGTGTGAGAAGGAGAAAGAGGAGAAAATGGAAGAAAGAGATGCGGCCACAGCGCAGATAAGGCAGTCTTGTTCCTTATTTATGTCTTATTATAGCTACAGCGGGGCCAGGCCACAGACACAGTCACCGGGGACACAATGATGAACTACTCGACAAGGCAGCCGGCTCACTCCTGGGAAGACACACTCCCTCTCCTCCTCCGCTCCTCCACCTTCTCCTTTAACACTTCCCTCTCCCTCCATTATCCTGCTCTTTCTTAACCCTTTTTCTCCCTTTCCTCTCACCAACCTCATTCTGTCTCCACCTCCGCAACTCTCACTAGCGCCCCTGCATTCATCTCGCCCCCTCGTCGTCCTCCTGCGAGGCGCGGAGCGGGACGCTGGTGTAAACAGGGAGTTACCCGAAGGTGCAGTCGGGTGGAACGGCGGGCCGGTTATATGATTAAGACCTGCTCTTTATCCCTCAAACACACACATAGTACCGCTTCCGCACCCCCTCAGTTGTTTGCAATTCTCTCTCTCTCTCTCTCTCTCTCTCTCTCTCTCTCTCTCTCTCTCTCTCTCTCTCTCTCTCTCTCTCTCTCTCTCTCTCTGTGGATGTGACTGAGCTCATTACCTGCTTTAATGAGAAGACGGCACCACAGAGGCTGCAGCTGCAACTTACCTGAACGCTGCACAAAACACACACACACTCGGGGAAAAGGCATGTAAATACCTGCTCCTAACCACTGAGACGAGCAGCTACACGGAGAAAGACAGATGACAGAGGGAGGCGTGTCTCCGGGGCTTGCTGCTGATAACTCCAGCTCGCTGCTGTATCTTAGCAGTTGTTTTATGGAATTACCCTTGTACCAACATGCTCTTCCTGTGAGTGAAGCTTCTTTTTTTTGCCTGGTTCAGGAAATGTCTATGAGCGCAATATAATCCATCATATGCTGAAAGCAGAGGTCATTCAGGAAATGATAGCAGGCAAGATAGGCTCAGCTCCATGAACACACACACACACACACACACACACACACACACACAGGTGGAGAGAGAGTGTGTGTGAGGAGGATGTAGAAACATGGGGGGCAAAGGATCCTTGAATCGCCAAACCTTCCTTACATTTTACTCTTTGACTTTGGTAAGTCAGTGAAGGTAAGAAGAGGTTGAGGAAAGTTGTGCGCTTGAGCATCTGGATTCCACACAGGATACTGAGTTTTGATTTAAATATAATAAAATATTATATTTTCTTTGATTCTAACGCTGATGTAAAAATTGTTTGGTGTGAGCTGGACGGGAAAAGGAGGATTCTTGATAACAGTGGTTCCCTGAATTAAAGCATCTCGTCCACTCTACAGTCACCACTCATTGTCTGTGTGCATGGAGCGTTATGACCCTTCACTGTGTCGCCAGTCAGCGTCACACTTTATTTTAAAGGTTCCCTTGAGGAGTCTTTAACCAGGACAAGCGCTGTTGAGTAAAACGTTTTCACGTTTCAGGCCGACATGTAATGGCTACCAACGGTTTCACACTAATCATCAACAGTTGGTGGGGTAACGTGTTAAGAAACGCAACAATGTGCCAAAAAGTCAGGAAAGAATAAAAAAAAGAAGAGTGTGCTTTTTAAAAGTGGTATAAGACATTAAATGCGTTCAACAGATCTGCCACGTCCCAATCAGACACACAGATGTTTGTGTACAAGAAAGTTCCAGAGGGAAACTGCACTAAACAGGTGCAGCTCAATGATTACGAGCACTTTGGCACCAAAGGAAAAAAGCATTGAAGTTCGACACCAAGCCGTCAAAGTGTGAGCGTTTGTCATTTATGTGCAGTATTGACAGTTGTTTACTTGGTATGAACAGCATGTGTCCATCTTTGCAATTATTGATGAATGACTTAAATGTGAAACCTCAAATAAGACATATAATGAGAGAACTCAACATCTGCACCTGCATGTATTACTGTCAAAGTCCCAGAGCCGTACTCTCTTGTGGGGACTCAAGGGGGTCAAGGCCCCACACAATCATATACACACACACACACACCAGCGACACCCTTTGCATCTTGACATGTGAAGATGTTGACGGATTAATCAAATGCATTAATTATCGACAGTAACTTCAATGTGAAAAGCAAACATCTGTCACCCTCGCCCTGTTTTAAATCATGTATCCTTCCCAACATGGATAATCATATGGCTATTGATTAAGATACTTACAGCACAAGGGCGTATTGATAACACATACATGCACACAGCCTTACATCCCCGATGAGCTCGGGCAGGAGACAGAATCAGAGTTTTGTCTAAAGAGGACACACATGAAAAGACGCACACACGGAAACCGACGCTGTGCTACACAAAACCAAATCTTTAATCTTTTGAAAACAGTGTGATAGCATGACAGGGACAGGACACGTTGACGCGGAGATAAAGACGGACGCAGAAAGCTACGCCATGTCCTAAAAACGGATGGAGGATGGCTGCTCTCTCTCTCTCTCTCGCGTGCGCTCTCAGGGAGCGAGCGCGAGAGTTTAATCTGTCTGACAGAGTGACGGATGTGTGGTCAGGTTCTACTCTGATGCTCCTGTCCTTTTAGTAAATCAGCCTTCACTGTTGTCACCTGGCCAACCCATGGTCACACATCACTGATGTCACCCTTACGCGCACACACACACACACACACACACACACACACACACACACACAGGGACAAAGATATAGATTCCCTTCCCTAACAACACGGAGTCAAACCAACCAAAGTCACAAACTGAAACCACGGGGCAAATGACCAGCACAATGGCGGTTCCGCGTTGAGGTGGGAATACTCAATTTCTTCAATAATGTTTCACTCTGAAATACGTCTCGCTGCTTATGGTAACGCGTTTCACTTAACCTTAACAGAAGGTGCATTCTGCAGCATCAGCCCTGAATAAAAACACCCGCTGATCTATATGCTCAGAATAGTCGAGCCGATGATCACTGTGAGAAAGACACAACAAAAAAACAAGTGTGTGAAGTCACACATGTCTTTCATTTCTCTGTCTAACTTCATGACAACTACATTTCAAAACCTGTTGGATCTAGAAAATTCAGAAAATGTTATATGGTGCAAAGCATCGTTCGGTCAAATTAAATATGGAGAGAATAAAACAAACAGGAGGTTTGCCTAAAGATTTCAGTAGGCATTTTCTTCCATCTACTATCACAATAGGATATTTTACAGAAAATTGCTCTTCTAAAAAATACAAAATTAACTAAACAACAATAATGACCATGTTGAGAGAAAGAATTGTTGCCCAAAATGCATTTCTTTTCTTTTCTTTAATAGTATTCTTATGAAGTCTTCCTGAAATCCCATTCAAAGTTTTAAATATAGAAGTTATTGCAGAGATGCTATGATTCTATAAGTGCTCCTCAGACATCAGTAATCCAAGCTTACTGTCCAATATATATTATAGTCCAAGCTGCAGATAATCACAACAATGGGAGAAGGTGGAGGGATCAATACAGCCCTCTAACAAGATCTATTGCTTTCTGATTGATTTCACACTGATCAGCCTCTCTGAGACCAACCACACTTCCTGAGCAAGGGGACTGCAGTCTAGAAGTAATAATATGCTTCCTATCATTACATCCTAACCCTTTGTTCATTCTCTCTTTTCAGGACATTACTGGGAAATTAACTGTGTCACCATTAAGAATTAGATGAAGAAGATTATAAAGGACAATATATAAGAACAGTCAATAGTAGTTGCATCTAAAGCATGCTGCTGTTTTCAGTGGCATCGTGTTCTGCTGTTTGCACCGAAGCAACAAAGCATCTGCAGGCAGATCACAAGCAGACGCAGGCCTCAGAGCGAAGCCTTGCACCTGCATAAAGACAGAGCGCACCATGTGACCTGCCTTTGGCGTTCGGGGCCGGAGTTTAAGGCTTCAAGATAAATTCATGCTGAATTCGTTTGTTTTTTTCAAAGCAACAATTTTTCTGCATTGTCTTTTTCTCTCTATTGCAATTGGATTTACTTGGCTTTAGTAATGTCTTAATTCTAAAAATTCAACTCATTCAAAATTTAAGAAAGCTTGTTACCTTGTTATAAACGGCCACATGCAGCTGTATGTTCCTCATGTGACATATGGACATGTGTAATTTCCCCTGCATAAAAGCCATCAATCTGTAACAATAGTTCTCATTATTGAGGTTTATAAGTTAGTATGCATGCATGCATAAATACGTGTTGAACTTAACAACAGGAACAAAACCTTGGTTGAGAGGTTTTTAGCCGATTTCTGGTACAGCTACAAAATACAAAAGCACTTAAAGCCAGCCAGGCAACTTAAAATGTATAAAATAATAATGAATTTGGAATCAATAAGACATGCATAGCCGATCAAATGAAAGCTGCTTTTTGTCCAATTGCAGCTTAAATGTTGTTATCTTGACACATCTTGACAACATTCATTCTAACCATTTTTTTTAAATGTTGAGGAAAAAAAGCTGCCAAATAAAGAGTCACTAATGTTCGCATAAAAAAAGAAGACAGGTACACTGCCCAGAACAACAATGTGCCACCAGTTACTACATGACTCCCCCGCTCGTCTCATATGCATCATGCAGGACAAAGCCATATACGACACCGCCCCCTCCTCCCCCTCAACCCTCCCCTCCTCCTCCCCTGGGCTCTCTGTGATTGGAATGAAAGGTAATGGTCCTGAAAGATGAAGAAAGGAGACTTTCCTCCACTCTTATCTCTTAACACCGACAGTCAATGGAGCAAACTCTCGCACACTCAGATGCATCATTATGTGTGTGCGCGCAAACACACACACTATATATCTGTTGCAGGATGATGGCAGAAATAACATTGGTTTAATTTTGAAACACATCAAAGGAAAACACATCTTGCATGAGGCATCTCGGAGGATGAAACTATCGTAATAGTAACAGTTTTGTCTCTTTGAGAGAAAATACTTTTTTTTTTTAATCCGGAAAGATGTAATGCTAAACAGATACAAAGTAATTTAATAGGAAGTTTAAAATATTCATAAATATTGAATTAATCATTCATAATAGATCTTAAATTAACTGCCGTCCTTGAAGTATTAGATGTGAGGAGTGGAGCAAGAGAGAGAAAGTCTGTGATAGAGAAAGAGAACGATAAAGAATGAGCCTCTAGACATTTTTACTTCCCTGTACTAACATGTCCTCCGACTAATGAATGAATATTCATGTCTGATCACGACACTGCTGCTCAACAAAGGCAGAAAAGCCCTCAAACAGGTCTCGTTCCACTCCTGATGTAGCACCACCGCTCACAGAGCCTCTCAACAGTTAAGAAGAGCCGGGCGATCCAATAGCACATTATTTTTGGCCAAATACCTCAATAACTATATTGGGAGGACATTGCAGGTTTGACCATTGGTGGTTTTACAAAATATTTACACAATTTCAATTGTTTTAATTATCATCGTTAATGTGGATATATCAACAGAGTGGGTAATGAATAATAAAACACATGTCATAATAAAATGACGGTAATTTATCATGATATTGATATAATTGAGATATAATGGCAGTTTTTTCTGTTTGGTCAAGATCAGATAAACATTTATCCTGCATCGCTGTGTCTGTGATGTTGTCTGAGATAGTGGATAAGATGGTGGTAGGAAAATATGGACGTTTTTTTGGGGGGGGGGGGCGGCGACAGGAATTAAGGACAGTGAAGGCCGCTCTGATCACATCCTCACCGCCATTCCCGCCGACGCAGCGTCCTGCTCCTGGGATCTAGCTGGTGACCTGAAACTATTCACTCACTTCCCCCGAAAGCCCCTCTGCGTTCGTGAAACATGTGTGTGAGTGTATCTGTGTGTGTTTGTGTGAGAGAGAGAGAGAGAGAGAGAGAGAGAGAGAGAGAGAGAGAGAGAGAGAGAGAATAAGGGCTGAGTTGGCGTTTTTTGAGCCTCTCAGAGATAGCAGTGTCTTACAGTAGATTACAGTGGATCCAATCCACATGCCCACCAGGCTCAACTAGACCAGCTCTCTATCCCCGTCCATCCCACAGCATACGGGTGATAATAATGGGGGGAAAACACACACACACACACATTTACAGCATGAATGCAAACACGTTCTCAAAAATAAGGCTGACAACGGAGGGTGAACTCACCAACAGCTGCAGTTGGAGTAATACACCACCAGTTACTGCATATGGAGAGATGAATATCATATCAGTTGTTGGTACCGGGGCTGTCAGTGTGGATTTGGACTGTATTCATCATGGCTCACACTCTGAAGCCGGGTGGAATCCTTCATCACTCACGTGCAGTTGCCTCCCGGGCCTCTTTCCCAAAGAGGGGTGTGAGGGTAACAAGAACTCGGTAACATTAAAAAAAAATTGGAGTTCACTCCAAGAACGATCATTTGAGTCCTTTAGATGCTTTTTTATCTGCCTATCTTCAGAGATTTTCTTGCTAATCTTCTAATAGTTGACTCAGTTCATAATTGAGGTTAATTATTTTACTTTGGCCCACTCTGTCTCCTGTACCAGCTTGTGTTTCCTCATCTCCACGGCCTTGTGTGTCACTGACAAAAGCCGTCTTCCACAAGTGAAGTCCTTCTGAAGATATTATTAGTATTCTTTACATTTAGATATACTGGAAAATAAGGACACGGCAAGAGAGTGGATGTAAAATATGTCCTGACGTCCTGTTCCTTGACAGACGTTAAGTTTGTGTTACCTGGTGTGACAGGTAAACAAGACGTGTGTGAAGATGAGCTCAGGTGCTTTAGATATACAGTTAATGCATGTGAGAGCACAGGAGAGAAAGTGAGGCTATGGGGTGAGGGCAGAGGGGTTAATAAGGCAGTGGGAATAATACAAACGTTGGCAGCCCAGTGTGTAGCTGCCCCGTCGAAAAGAGCAGGACACGGACGGACGGACGGACACACACACACACACAGCAGGAGAGAAGGACACAGACTGCTCAGTATGCAGCCCTGACATTGTCCATATCTGATACGGGACATTAGCCCCTAACTCCCTCCATACACCGCTGCCCTTCACTTTATATTACTTCAAAATATTACATACAACATAATTTGTCTTTGTTACCACGGCACCCCGCTACTGATTTAAATGCATGTGTTTACCTCTGCAGACAGGTGAAGAAAGGGGGAAGGGTGGGTGACTGACTCTGTGTGTGTCTATGTGTGCGTGTTTGTAATGGGGAGAGTACAAATACACACATCTTGTTCAGATTTATTGATCTTGCCCACCTCTCACCAGGACCGTGCTTTAACGTCTGTGTGTATGCGTGTGTGTGTATAGACATAATGTATGTGTTGCTGTTCAGGTGGTTGTTGAGTGCGGGACTTGAACAGCCTGTCCAAGCCTGCCATCACCCACAACTCTATATTGATTTCTGGCTCTTTTCTGAGGCAGACAATGGGGCACACGATACACTTTGATCACCTTTATTTTCAAGTTAAATATGTGGTTTTGTTTTCTCTTTATATTCATTGTATTTTGAATCATACATTTTTTCAAATATGTGGATGGAACCAGACAATTTAAATGTTTGAATCTATGTATAGTAATCTAACCTCTACACCTCTGATGCCCTTATGACTGATGCCCATTGACATTGTGATGATAAGATTTTGCTCCACCAATAATTATTTTAGTTTTATTAGTAATACGTTAATACTGTTAATTTATGTGTAAACTAGACTTCGCTTCAGAAAACAATCATTATTATTAGTTTTTTTTGCGATTCTTCTCATCTTTCATCACAATGCAGACTGATTGTCAAAATCTACAATCTTGCACATGACTAGTTTCCTTTCCTTTCTGGGTGATAATAATAATATTACACCGGTGAGAAGTGTTCCCCCTGCGCAAATAGAATGAATGTCCAGCCTAACCCCGTAACAATAGCTCACTATGATTGCGCTGTTATTAATGTCCTCCATCTATTCCCTGGTTTTGTCTCAGACTAGACAGAGAGAGAAATGGAGAAAAACTAAGAAGGAAAAACAACTAAGAGGACGTCAACAGGGTCAGTGAATATAAAAGAGATAACTTCAAGGAAGAGAAAGTCAATAAACCAATCACGGATTTAAATGAGAGTTGGCTATCCCCCAGAGAACGCTGAGCGTTTTTGATTTAATTTATTAAAACCACCTCCCTTAAAAAAAAGAAGTATTTAGTCTTTTGTTACATCGCTCTCACAGTTATTTCCCTTCATCTCCGGCGCAAGACAGTTGGTATCTGGACTAAATGAAGAACATGCTTGTTGAGGAACTGACCGTTTGTTAAGTCCGGCCCTCGATCAAAGCCCGGCCAAACGCAACGAGGCACCTGCCAGCTTCAAACCGCCACTGAACCATCGTCATCAAATATTCCAGATTTCGGACTTGTTGTGGATTTCGATCTAGTCATAATTAAATGCTGAAATGATTGTTTACACTTGTTACACTTGTTGAACCTGGCTGAAATGAGTGTTTTACAGTAAATTAGCACGTCGTTAACTAGTATTTAAAAGTGCTGTGATAGACTAACTTCTAAAGGTAAAAAGACTGAATACACAGACTGCTTTTGCTTTTTAATGTTTTTTTAACATAATGCAAAAATATTTACTCATCTTCCTTAAATTATACATTTTTTCTTATCGATCAGGTAACGGGGTCCACTTTTACACGGTGCTATGAAGGGTATCTTCATCCTTATAACCTACTTTTGCAGACGAATCATGCTGACATTCTGGATTCATCCTTCAAAGGCATCGTTATGACCTTAATGTCTGCTTCTCTTTGTAATCTCTTATTAATTTATCTAAAAATGTAATGATGTTTATTAAGGGAATGAAGTTAGTGCTGGGCGCCACGGTACATCTAACAGCTTGACAGAGTGGTAGCGTGGCGGGTAGCGTGGCAGATAGCGTGGCGAAAGGTCCGTTCAGGGGGAAATCTTCACAACTGAGAATAAACTTAACTAAACTAGCGTAAGAAACTTTGTGTTCTATGCAAGAACAATGGTGGTTTGGCATAACTGATTTAAAAACATGCTCTTGCTTCCCTCACCTCAACCTCCAATATCCCTTTCCAGGCATTATTTATCTTTTTGTAGGACCGTGTGGACTGATGGAAGATAAAAATAAATAGAAGGAACATAAGAATAAGGGGAACGGTGTTACACTCTCTCTCTCTCTCTCTCCAGCAGTTTCCCTACATGGCTGTTGGGTAAACTGAGGAAGGTGTATGCAGGAAATAAATTATTAAATTAATATATGAACTTGAATAGGTGTTGACATCAATAAAACCTGATGCCAGACTGTTTTACGCTGAATTAAATCAACAGCACATTTTGTAAATTTATGAATAGAGGAAGTAAACAATTCACTCCCACGTGTCAAGGGCAGCTTGTGTTTCTGTTCTGATTAAAACGCAGTAACTGCGATACACAAGAGGGCAGTTAAGGTAACTAACTAAACAAAAGCTCCCTGTCAACTTTGGGAGGGGATGAGACATCTGACGGACAGGTCGATGTCTCTCACCACTGATGTCCTCACTGACAGGGATGGGCTCACCTTAGACGCTTAGAGGTCACTTAAACCCGATTGACTATGGGACTGTATTAGTATGTATATGTGTGTTTGTACTGTTTGTCATTACCATATTCTCTGTGAGCTATAATCAGTGTTACCATTAATCCATAAGTCAATGAATCAATGTTGGGCTGCAAATGAAGCTGAAAGCTCTCAGCCGTATCGACCTGTCATTTGAAACCCTGATGATCACTGGATTTCAATGTAAATGCTTTTTTTGTTCACATATATATAGTATCTACTCGCATACTTTAAGGTGGAGGGGATTTCTGCTAGAGATGAAGCAGCACTTAAAATGAAAAGATCATGATTTTGACCTGTGTTTTGGTGATTGCTGGGTTCAAAGGTGCAAGGACACGTATCTTATATGAGGCCTACATGGATGCCATACTGCGAGCCTATCAATCTTGCAAACGAGTAAATATGGGTACATTGTCATGCATGTAAATGTTGCAGCATTAACGGAGTGAAAGGGCTTTCTGCCGTAAACAATCCTGCACTCCGCAATCTCTGCGATGTCAAAGCTCATACTTTACACTGTTAAAACGCCCCCATCACTCTCCTGTCCAACTTCAATCCCACAGCACACTAATATGCGCGTCAGTGTGTGTACACGTGTGTGCTGTGCATGTGTGCGGCATGGGTGTGTTTGTGCTACCTATTGCTCCATCCCTTTAGTGCTGATTATGAAGGTGTGGATTGATAGTTGGCCTCGTCGGGGTATTCAGGGTGTTCAGACAAGTGGGTTTGACCTTGTGTGTTAAAACACAGTCCAAAGAAGTCAAGACTGACAGCAAGTTTGAAAGATGAACTCACTGCCGATCACACGTAGACATCTTGTGGGTTGGACCCATACACCTCTGACTCAACACAGGCTACTTCTTATCCACTGGAACATTCAATAATAAAACCAAAGCAAAAATACTTTACACAAGCTTGGTTCAATAGAAGTTTCCGTTGCTCAGTGTCTGAAAAAAATGACCAGAAGACCTTTATCAGCAGAATTGGAAACGAGACTTTTAGGAGGTTTTCCAAGAGTGGCACCGACTTAATCGTACAGCACTTGAACCTTTCAAAGGCTGGTGGGCATTTCCTGACCCATACGGACTCACAGCTTCCCATCCGGTACTCACATGTCTCCCGTACTGTTACAAACAAACTATACATGCAAGAGGAAGAAGAGACACTGAGAGGAGGATATAAGAGATTGTGCTTGTTACAATCCATTAGGGTCAAGTGGGGAGCAGCGGCGGGCGGCGAAAGGAGCCGAGGGACCGCGGGAGGCAAGCGTGGAGGAAGGACGAGGGTTAAGGGTGGCATCTTGGCAAATGTGGAAAAGGGCCAATTAAAGTGAAAGCAAGGAGAAATATGAATGATTTAGTGCTTAAACGTGCATGGAGACACACACACACACATTGCTGTGTAAAGCACACATTTATTGAACGTAATGTCAAGCTCAGTGTGATCCTGCAGGAGCAGCAGCGCAATATGTTTTGTTAGTTTGGACACGAAGCCTAATAACTAAAGGATGAGTGAGTAGCCGACATGAAAGGACTTCATGCCACACATTCACTCTTTGACTATGATAACGGCTTCACAATCAGAAACAGAGCCGGGGAGTGAGGTATTGGTGTTCTCTGCATTGTAAGTGATAATTATTTAAGTTGCATCACTGCATTCAGCCATCGAGCTGCGCTTTCAATCGCTGATTGAAGCTGGTGTGAAAGCGTAGCTTCGAGGCCAATAGATTCAAAACAAAAAGGGAGACAGAAAAGTCTGGAGAAGCTCAAAGTCAAGTATCGCCCCCCCAGGGAAATTGTGTATTGGAGACGGCACGTCTTCCATTGTCTCTACTTTTACCAGCCCAGTAAGAACAGACATGGCGACATGCCGCACGGGCCAAATATTGCGAAGACGATCACCGGAGTGATTCGATCACCGTTGAATGTGTCCTTTGCCGTGTGACTAAAAAATTAAATAAACATAATAGTCTGTTTAGTCAAATCTGCAGCTGGAAAGGCTTTATTAGCAGTTAACAACCTCAACTGGGAAATTCTGGGGGCTTAAAGAAAACAGGAAACACGTAACCTCAGAATATAAAAAAGCGCTCCATCCTCATACGAGGCTCGACACACACGCGCTCACACAGAGTGTGTGTTTGACTCATCTAAGTGAGATAATCCAGTTTTCCGGATGAATTTGCCTTTGTGTCCCGAGGGCAGAGATTAAGATAAAGATATTAAACAAACAAGTCTCCCGAGTGTCGGCTTCCTCCCTCCTCCGTTACATCCTGCCCTTCCTGTTTGCCACACACAGCTTGTTGCTTCACCTTTCCGCTACCTGGCTGGACGAAGACTGCGCTTCCCCCGGGGGGGAGCAGGCGGCTCAGGTATGCAAATATAATCAGTCAAACAAACAGAATGTCAAAACTAAGAAATCTACTAGTTTTTAGGTTGTGTGAATTTCCGTTTGTGACTGGTGTGCATCGTCATTGCATTATCAATTGCTTCTGTTTGTTATCTTCTTAAGACATTTGCTATTTTATTTTTTCCTACTACTTTTGCAAATATCGTGTTTCTGGGTTTTTCCTCCAGAAGCCAGTTTGAGCCGTGGTGGAAACCCACAGACCTCGACACGTCTCATCTCATGATCAATTTAGTTATTCAGCACACGCTGTGTCTGCTCTCTTAGAACATGAGGTAAATGTTTCATGTCACCGTCCCAACCCTCAACTCGCGCAACCTGGTGATAGTGACTCCTACGAAGCTCATCTGAATTTGAGGGGGGGCTCCCCCCCCCCCCCCCCTCCCCCGGACCAGAGCGCTGGCCTGACTCTCTGCCGGCCTCCACCGCAGACCCACACTTTCCCATTCCTCATTACACACAAAACACATAATTGTGCTACACACACACACACACACACACACACACACACACACACACACACACACACAGTCCCATTCCTCATTACACACAGCGAGAGCGGAGCTGTGAGAGATCGCGGGGAGCGAGCGGGAGCGGAGCTTTGGTGTAATGGGAGGAAATGTTGGTGTTTCATCTGGAATTGATGAAGTCTTGTTTCAGCGGCTCTCCCTGGAGCGGAGCCGCCGAGCGCCGGCTGTGTAAATGAAAGGAGCAGCGGAGAGTGGACCGGAGGAGAGCAGAGCCAGTCGATACGGCTGCTGGAGAGTAATACTAAGCTCCTGGGAGACCCACGGATTTAGGAACAGGATAGGGCGGTTTCACAAAGTAAAATGTCTACACTGGTAACCGACAGGTAGTGCAGATTGAGCTGGTTAAAACAACAAGGAAGGAAGCGTCGAAAGAACATCACTTTTTCCTAAATATATAATTATATTATATATTATAATTCATTTTATATAATTCTGTATTTACATAAACTTCTTTTTACCCCGGAAATGGTATCATCACTGATACACAGACCTGGTGTGTAAAGACGAGCATGTATCTTAAATGACGTAAGAGGCCTTAGATCTAATGAAGGCAGCGTGGAGGCTGATGCAAATGCTTGTTCCAATAAAACCTTGGTGTTCGGGGGGGGTGCAGAAGCAGATTTAAGTGCTTGTTATAATCAAGCTCAACTGTGGTCTCCAGTCAGAGAGCATTGTTTCAGGTTAAGCACACGCAGATGAAAGGAGGAGGAAAAGGTCACCTCTAGAGACCGTAAGTGCTGGAGACACAAACTTGACTCCTCAAAAGTATCACATTGGAACAAATTACGACAATCAGAAGCAATATTAATATTTTTGCTTGCTGCAGTGGAAAAAAAAGTAGTTGATAACTAATTTAGATGAATGTACATATTGCGTTAGAATTATATTAATCTTTAAGCAATTTTTTTAAGATTAGAAATATCACAGAGGGAGTTAATTAAATTAAAATCAAATACAACAAAAGCGATGAAAAGGTGGCACAATGTAAAGATAATAAATGAATAAATCGAGATGAAGTTAAACAACTGTTCAAATGCAGAATCATTTACCATATTACCTTATCTCAATGTCCAATCTCGATAGATGTGTTGTGAAACTGAAATACACACACAAAAAGGGAAGCCCAAACGCCATTCCTTCATTTGCATTTTTAGTTTAAAAATCAATTTGAGTGTAAAATTGAGACAAGCAGAAAAAGAAGCGGTTCCGATTTAAGAAGTAATTCCGATCAAACAGTTCAGACTAAGCCAAATAGACAATTAATCAGAATAAACATTTAGTGAGGCATGTATGGGACGTCTGTTATGGAGGTTGGCTGAGACTTAACCGAAAATGGAGAGAAAGCCTCAGTTGAAGCCTCTGACTCGCTCAAACTGACCAAACGAAACGAAACTCTCCACACACACACACACACACACACACACACACACACACACACACACACACACACACACACACACACACACACACACACACACACACACACACAGACCACACTGGCAGACTCACAGTACGTAAAGCCGTCTCAGCCTGACTGGTCTAACAGAGGAGAGATTATTTAACATTTGTATGTAAATGAGGTGTTTGTGTCTAATTATTTCTGTTGATCCAGCAGCAGCAGGCCTTGATGTGCCGGCGGTGGATTTAAATAGAGGGAGATTTCCATCACATCCTCCCTCTGCATCACAGCCAGGCAGGAGACAGAGACAGCAGAGATTACACACTCCGCTGGGACACACACGCGGTCTCGTCTCGCACACACACATTTTCACAGCACACACAGTTATTTTACCTCAGAGGAAAAGTCCTTCAGTGTATTTGTGGCCAACGCTCACACTCAAGCGTTCATATGTTCACCAACCCGCACTCCCCCGCTCCTCCCAGCTGAGGCAGTCGAGTGTTGGAGATGAAGAACCCTTAATTGGCGGCGCATTCATCAGGGTTGTCTATCTGAGGGAGAGAGGGCCTCCATGGCCTGTTTGGTGCTGGTTTTTGGGCAGATATTAAAGGCTGTTAAAGTACATAAAGGGGATAAACTTTTACAACCTGAACATACAGCCAGAAACACAGGCAGCCGACGTACATTCGGCACGCGCTTCACCGCCAGCTCGAAAGGTCTACAAGTACAGTGGCTCTGGAACATCCATGGACTAAATGGGCCGGATTTCAAATACTCACAGATGTATTTGAGGAGGGCATTCGACAAATCTTTAAGGCCTAATGGAAACACACATGTGTTTTGGTAGGACTAACCCCTAAATTACTAACCTTTCATTGATATGGCTGATGTTTATGCGGAAACTAAAGCGTTCTGATATGTTGCAAGTTTAAACGGAGGCGGTGAGTAAAATGTCATGGCAGAAAAGATAGAGAGGCTGACAAAAATCACTGGTCTTATTCTGATGAAACCTTGCTTCATCTATAGGGTTTTTGGCCCGGCCTGTGGAGAGCCACGGAGGAGACTGTGGACAAAGAGGCGGTCCGAGTTAGAACTAAAGGCCGACACAACGAGGGAGCAAAGGTGTCAGAAAATGGAGAGATTCTATCACTGCGATTGTGGGGGGAAAAAGTATGAGAGAGGAAATGAAATGAAGGTTATTACTCTAAGTGCCTGAAACAAACACCATGACACGGTGTCCTGCCACTCAGGGAGCCAGAATACCAGATATCACACTCTTTCACGGCTCCTGACACTAGCTGCTCTCCTCCCGAGTTCCCCCCAGCTTACATCCATCCTCACCTTATTTCCGTCTTATTTCAATAATACGTAGTGAACGCAGCATGGCTCTAATCTGCATGTTGGCATAAGGATAACTAGTTTTCTCTCTCTGTCCAATCTTGCCCCTTTTCTTTGGTGTCTGACACTTCATGTACTGCTGATAGGTATCATGGGGTGTATTATCACAGAGAATAAGGGCCGTGCTATTGAGCATCACTGGCTTTCTGTCCATGTGTGAGCACGTGGCATATAGGGGGTGTGTTAATAAACAGTCTTTTAAATTGCCCCAAAAGCCGCTTGTCCATGGGTTCCCTTTGGTATTGGCGTTTTTCAGAACAAAGGTTTTTCTTTCCCCCACCCCCCTTCAATGCTTCGCTGTTCTGCATAGTCCTACGTTATTTTAGGAGGGGGGGGGGGGTCTGTCTTGTTTGAGGTCTTTGCAGGGAAATATGTGCAGAGATCACGATATCATGAGATCCAGCTGTGACAAGTCCTCTGTCTGGAGTGACAGTGCAACTGATTTTTATGTTACATGTTGAGCTTTTTTCAATGGTCCATTTTCCATTTGCAGTGTTGAAATCTGCTCATAGAGACCATTGATCCAGAGACAAACTGCCTTGATTGATTGTTGGGAGGAAACGCTGGCATTATGGGCATCTTTGTGTGTGTGTGTGTATGTGTGTGTGTGTGTGTGTGTGTGTGTGTGTGTGTGTGTGTGTGTGTGTGTGTGTGTGTGTTTGTGTGTGTGTGTGTGTGTGTGTATGTGTGTGTGTGTGTGTGTGTGTGTGTATGTGTGTGTGTGTGTGTGTGTGTGTTTGTGTGTGTGTGTGTGTGTGTGTGTGTGTGTGTGTGTATGTGTGTGTGTGTGTGTGTGTGTGTGTGTGTGTGTGTGTTTGTGTGTGTGTGTGTGTGTGTGTGTGTGTGTGTGTGTGTGTGTGTGTGTGTGTGTGTGTGTATGTGTGTATGTGTGTGTGTGTGTGTGTGTGTGTGTGTGTGTGTGTGTTTGTGTGTGTGTGTGTGTGTGTGTGTGTGTGTGTGTGTGTGTGTGTGTATGTGTGTGTGTGTGTGTGTGTGTGTGTGTGTGTGTTTGTGTGTGTTTGTGTGTGTGTGTGTGTGTGTGTGTGTGTGTGTGTGTGTGTGTGTGTGTGTGTGTGTGTGTGTGTGTGTGTGTGTTTGTGTGTGTGTGTGTGTGTATGTGTGTGTGTGTGTGTGTGTGTGTGTGTATGTGTGTGTGTGTGTGTGTGTGTGTGTGTGTGTGTGTTTGTGTGTGTTTGTGTGTGTGTGTGTGTGTGTGTGTGTGTGTGTGTGTGTGTGTGTGTGTGTGTGTGTGTGTGTGTGTGTGTGTGTGTGTGTGTGTGTGTGTGTGTGTGTGTGTAGACAGAGAGAGTGCGCAAGTGTAGAAGGAGGAAAAGCGGGTATTAGTCTGATGAAGTCATACAGAGGAAATCAATATGGTATTGAAAGGAGAAAAATGCCCTGCGTAGGGGTGGTTGCACACGGGCCCGCACAAAAACACACAGACACACTTAACAATAGACAATAGACAAAGCGTGATGTGCCACAAGCAAAAAAGACAAAAGACGCAATACTAATAAATGAGTCGGCGATGTGTCAAGTCCAGAGCTAAGGAGAGAGAAAGGAAAAATGGGCTGTTGCTGGTAAGTTGCATCTGAAGGCAGATGCCTTAGTGAGCGTGTACATGTACTTCAGACACAGGTTTATAAGAATTTGTGCCTTCTGTATATTAAACTCGGTCCAGGAGAGCAGGTGTTTAATAATGTATAGGGCCCAGACGCAGGGCCCTATAGATGGAGATGGACTGGGTGACTAAATTGTCAAGACACACACACACACATACATCAGCAGACATACATACACACAGGCGCACAAAAACTAAACCCCATCTAGCTCTCACTTAAATACACACATAAACATACACAGCAGTCCATCTTAGCCGCGCTTCTCTTGATCTCCACTCCGACCACATTAATTGTTAATAAAGCCGAGGCCCTGGCTGATTACTAAAGATTATTCTCCTGTTTATTCGGATCAATAGAGCATTTCTATTCCTGCAGGCCCTCGCAGAGATGTTTGAAGGAGCGAGTGAGGGAGGCAAGCAAAGAAAGGGAGGCAGTGCGAGGAGGAAGCCCGTATCTTAGCCACTTCAGTCAGCGGCAGCGGCGCCGACCAGAGCTCAGAGGGGAAGTTAGGTAGATCGTGGCCTCGGGCTACAGCTCATGAATCCGGACCTGGAGCCCCGGCTCGGAATCGAGTGGATATTAATTTCACTGACCAAGTGGCAGAGGGAGGCGCTCCATAACACCATCCGTCACCAGCCCTAAGCTACTCAGCGGCTATTACTATGGTAAACTACACCCGAGGTCCCGCACAGCACGCAGGTTTTGTGTGTACGTGTGCAAGAGGGCGGCAGAAAGACAACAGGGAGGGACTGAGCAACTACTGTAAGCGTGTATTAACATTCATTAACAGAGACACACAATTACGTGGTCCCACACTTATATTTCTGTTCAACCGGCGTATGATGTTCACAGAGTAATTAATCATAAAAGGCGGAGCGGGGGGGAGGAGAAGGGGGTGGAGGGGTAGAACAACATTATGAGTCTGGGTAATTGTCTAATTTTCCTTCAGAGAGCCCAACGAGGAATTAGAAAACAAACCGCTAGCGCACCGTTGAAGGATGAGGATGGCAAACAAAGCCTTCACAATTCACTAAGTATAATAAAACATATGTTTAAAAGTAACTGGTTGTCATTTGGTTGCTAAAGAGTGAATTTTTTTATTTCACTTAAAAGGATAAACAATGTTTCTATCGCACTGGAGCGACAAAGAATAAAAGAGATATCCTGATTTAAACCTGCATGTGCGTGTGTGTGTTTACACCAGGGTACGGCTAAAAAGACTGTAATGGTAAAATATATTATAACATTGTTTTGTGCTAAAGCCGTGTCCTGTATTTGACCTATTGACTCTTTGTATGTGCAAAGAGCAGCATGATACAAAATGTGTCCTGAGAAGGGAGGACGGTTGACTCGATCTCATAGAAGCTTCAAAACAAAGGACTCCTGTTCATGGCCTTGTTTCATATCTTATTCTGTACGAAAGTTCTGGATCCAAGTTTTACTTTCATGTCAATTACTTATGATTTGCACTGAGGAGGATCTTGTGTGTGTGTGTGCTACCCTCAGCTTCACCTGGGTTCTTATCTCAACCTGCTTTGCAGCTTCTCGTAGCTGACACGGAGAATGTTCTTCACATGTGTATAAAAACTCAGTGTCTTTAGTGCTCGGAGACGTCATTACACCGAGCGCTGAGATACGTGCTGGTGTGTTGGACCTCCTGCTTGCAAGCAATAAATGAACTTTTTGCAACTTTGATCATTCATCAAGACTCTGTTTTATCAGACAAATCATTCTCTTCTACCGAGCTTTTATTGAAATATTCCACAACAAGACACACAGACATGTATGCACGCACAGACCAGTTGGCATATGTAGATGCGAGAGCAAAAAAAAAAAAAAACACAACGAATGACAAAACGTGCGTTGGCACAAAAAGCCACAGTCGAAGCATTGTGGGTATTGGGTTGCTTTGTGGAACGAGAAGTCAAATTGTCACCACATCTCAGAGGTATTAGAAATAAATCCGCCATCAGTGCAGGATGGAGAAGGCTGAACAGGACGGGCCTGAAAGTGACGCATCAGACAGACAGACGCCGACTTGTTAGCCTTCCGGTCACCCACACCCACTTCTGCTAACGGTAGCACTTTACTTTAAAGCTCTCTCTTGCCAGCAGAATAAAATAACAAGGTAAAAGTGTGAAAACAACTTGAAGTTACCTGCACTTCAGTAAAAGCTGTTTCTCCCCCCGAAAATTAATTGCTTCTTACTGGGGACATTGAGTGCACATGACAGTGAAAGTCAAAGAGGCAGGAAGGCTTCGCCTCGGTCCTCCTTTGTTCGGTAAATGACTAAATATTTAATGTTCCGGGGCTCTTAAGATTAAAGGTAACATGTTGTCAGTAATAGTGGAGGTACTTCAAAGGATGTAAATTATGCATTTCTTCCTTTAGCAGAGAAATCAAAGCAGGTAATGAAGATTAAAGTTTGTGGACCTCCGCTCTCTCTGGTCGAGGAGAAAGCAGGAGGGGAGACAAAGAGCGAAGGAGGAGGACCTGCGTTAGGAAGGTTAATCTATTCGGTGTGCGGGTTATCTGATTAAAGAATCATTGTGTTCATTTAATCTGTTCCAGTGAAGCCGGTGTGTGGAGCCGGGCGATAGTGGAGGGGCGGGGGGGGGGCCCGTGCAGCCAACACTGTCGAGAGGCACTGAAGCCCAAGCGAGAGGGGCAATCAAAGAACTGCATGACTTTGAGGGGGGAACTGGAAACCGCGCACAAACCCACTGCGGGGGTTCAGAGTTTACGCGTATATGAAGTAGACAGGTGGGAAATTGTCAGCGTCGAGGAAGAATTAAAGAGCTTCGAGTCACAGCGTTCGACGTGCAGTTAGAAGGCCTTTTCTGAAACACGCCGCTTGACACGATCTCACTACTGTTCTCTTTGACCTCCCCCCCTCCGTTTGATGTATCTGTGCGTACAGATGCAGGCTACCCTGCTTCTACCAGCCCTGCACCTGCTCTAGTCTGTGCAGAGCTGTGCTCACGAGTTCCCCTCGGGGTCTATATTTTAGAGTACCATCCTACAGGTCCACCAGACGGAGTTGACATTTAGAAACACGGGATTTCTCAGTTTTTTTTCGCTCTCTAACACTGCGTGCCGCTTATGTGAGCAATGAGGAGAAAGACGGGAGGCGCTAAACGAAGGAGAGAAGGCGCTTAGCCCCCCTCTTCACACCCATCCACTTTGCGCCAGACGCCATTTAGGGTATCCCATAATGCACCTCAACACAGGCCCCAAATGAAGAGTCAAGCCCATTAGCCTGGCGACGGGGGCGCTAATCGTCACATTCCATTACAGCTGATGGCGGCCCAGTGATCCTAATGTCCATTCGGAAGAAGTCACGCGAGGGCCGGCGCTGCGTCACCACAGCAAAAGGGGGGACCCAAACCACGGAGCGACGCAAGTATGTATTTACCATCATTATTTTAGTGTTTGGGCCTTTAACTGTATTCCTCGTGATTTGGGGTTGACGACCCTCAACTGATCCCCCCCCCCCCCCCCCCGGCCCTCTGCAGTGTCGTACGATACAAACCGTCCTCTTGTGAAGCTGGGAGTGTCGAGAGAAATGCGAAGTGAAGAGAGCCCGGCATTATTCTATCGGAATCAGATTCCTCTTTAACTGAACATAGACTTATCGATCACCACCAAGCTACACAAGAGCAGCTTCCAAATGAAGGACGGCCTCCGAGAGAGAGCGAGAGAGATGGAGAGAGAGAGAGAGAGAGCGAGGGAGTTAGGGGTAAATAACATCTTCCTTTCCACTCGCGTCAGTCAGGCATCGTTAATCCAGTGAGGAGCTTCGTCCGTTGTGTATTGGTTCACTTTACAACACTGTGGTGCTGTCTAAATATTGACAGAGCTCCGTTGTCTGTGTTATTGACTGTCATCAGAATGCTTCCTTTCAGAGCCAAGTGTAAAAGGCAACCAAGGAGATCTTAAGTGTGTGTGTGTGTGTGTGTGTGTGTGTGTGTGTGTGTGTGTGTGTGTGTGTGTGTGTGTGTGTGTGTGTGTGTGTGTGTGTGTGTGTGTGTGTGTGTGTGTGTGTGTGTGTGTGTGTGTGTGCGCGCGGAGTGCTCCCTGGACAACTGGCAACGGCACAGGTTAGAGGCCACGAAAAAAGGAAGAAACGCACACACGCCTGCAAGCTGGATGGCGGGAGCACAAAGGAGGGCTGTAGCTTCTCACAACTTGGCTATCCTCTAGAATTCACTCACCTCAGATGATTTCTATGCAAATAGAGCCACGGAGAAAAATGCCGCAGCTGAATTAAATTCAAAACACATTTGGTCAAAAATCAATTCCCCTGGTCCTCCCCTCTTGCACACAGACAGCCTACTCTTCCTATCCCTCAGCACGCAGCCCTGGACCACTGATAAATATTCATTTTTTATATTTATGTTACAGGGAAAAAAAAGCTGTGATGGGCAAAAAAAAAGGAACGCCTACCCAACAAAAGGCGTCTCCAAACGGGCAACGCATGCAGACACAAGCGTGACACAACACGCTCAAAGATGGACTCGCTATTTACAAATAATCACATCCCTGATGCAATCGGAAAATAAATAAATAGCAGGAGACGTACATTATGACTTAAGTGTGTTATACTTTAAATGGGTCAGATGTAGTGTGTGAGCAGATTTCTGACCTCTGAGCACGTGGTGCTTTTAAAGTCCTTCTGCAGCCATCCACCCTCCTGCGAGCCGGAGCAACCGCAGCACTTGAACATTCCCTCTTTCGAAAGAAAGAGATGGTAATTACTTGACAAATCACTGGCTCTTTTAAGTGCCAGATGAAAGAGTGTAAATGGGAGGGGAAATACGCGGGAAATAAAATAAAATACATTATTTCTGTTCTCGGCTAAGTGGCCGGAGAGGGAGAACTGGAGATATTTAATGTTGCTTATATATGCAGTGTGATTCCATCCGCTGATTAAATTATAGCAGATGAGATCTTCTGTTGGCTGGAAACTTGAAAAAAGTCCAGAGCTCTTTAAAAATGCATCTAACGTGGTGTTGGACGTGCTCTCTGTCTCTGTCTCTCTCCATCCCGCACATGGGAGGGAGGGGAGGAACGAGCCATGGGGAAAGAAAGAAGAGAAGACGGAATCCACTCCTCTCACAAATGAGACGAATGTGACAAAGAACACATCTGAATTAAGTCAAACGACTGAAGAATGTGACAAAGTGTCTATAATAATTATAATAATAATTAGTGTGTTTGCCAAATGGGCCAAGTGAGAGCCCACTGGGTCCTGTGCGCTGCACTTTTTTTTTTTTGCCCTCTTCCTCCACGCTCTCTTTCTCCTCCTCTCCAGAGCCGATGTGCATATGTTTTGGGCTGCTTGAATTTCTCCGCTCATAATTGGGCTGACCTGCAGGGGGTCCTCATCCACTGGGACAACAGTGTAAACATGAGTTTACCCTCCCTCTCTTTCTCTCTGGGTGGGAGATCTGCTCTCAGCTCTCTCGTTCACTCGCTCGCTCACACACCAACACACAAACACTCTAAAAACACAATATAGCCAACTGATCAAACAAATAAATTACCAACCAGGGCGACTAGAGAAGGGGCTTTGCTCCCACCCTGTATTTCCAGCGACGAACAAATCGCCCAAAGTGCTGCTCCTCTTCAGTCAATGACAGAATTCTTTTTTTTTTTTTTTAATTGAGCGCAAGAGAGACTGTTTGAAGAGTCAGAAGCTTCTAGCTCACCACATTGCATCAGAGGGCCGGTTCCTGCAGAAAGACGGGGTAATGAAGGAGGCTGCGTGTCTGTGCGCGCGTGTGTGTGTGTGTGTGTGTGTGTGTGTGTGTGTGTGTGTGTGTGTGTGTGTGTGTGTGTGTGTGTGTGTGTGTGTGTGTGTGTGTGTGTGTGTGTGTGTGTGTGTGTGTGTGTGTGTGTGTGTGTGTGTGTGTGTGTGTGATTTGCACATGCTGTTTGCAGGCGTGCTCCTGAGTTCAAAGGTAGTGACAGCTTTGACAGCTATACCTGCCGATGGCCAGATCCCAGCGATAACCCCCGCTGTTGCCACAAAGCCGAAAGAAAGGCTCCAATTTCCCCCCCAGACACTGGGCCAGTCTGCGGAGGCAGAGGGGGAGTTGAGGGGGGGGCGTTCTCCACAATACACTCTCCTCATTCCACCCAACTAACACATGAATGGGGTCCAATTGATCCCCCCCCACACAGTCCATTTTCTCACCCGGCCTGACACAGAGGGAGGATTTTGTGCTCACCTGCCCTTCCTTGTGTACTTCATATCGGGGAGAAGACTTTATCAGAAAGCGAATTAACGCTCAAAGTGCTCCATTTGGAAGGTATATCAGGCCAATCCATTAAAAGGGCCTTCAGAAAAGAGCCAGCACGGAGGACACCTTGAGAGTGAACAGAAGACCTTGCTGAAACAGCACTCTTCACACAGAGAGAGAGAGAGAGAGAGAGAGAGAGAGAGAGAGAGAGAGAGAGAGAGAGAGAGAGAACCGGGGTTGTGCCATGTGGGGCTGCATAATCACCTGCTAAATAAGGGTCATACTTGATACCTGAGGAAGACACAAAACGCATTTAAATAAATGATTAGCAGACAAACTCACAGAGAAACACAACGTTCAAACCATCCTCTTTGAAAATGACTCACGCACACAGGCCCGTGTGCATCTCTTCTCTATTGCTCTCGGAAGCACAACCACACATAGCGCAGACACACCTGCTCCAGCAGCTCCATTAATCTTCTCCTAGACCCCGTCCTCTGCGGAATGACCCAGGTGAGGGAGGGGGAGGCTGGGTCAGAGGCTAGAGGGCCCCCCCTTTCTGGATGGGGGCCTTGTGAGCATTAGCCCCTGGCCAGTGTAAGGAGGAGGGGAGCGGGGGGGTGAGACCACACCATACTGAGTGTAAGGGGTCACCGATTAGAGAAGGAAAACAGACTTCTGAGAGAATCTGAAGATAAAGAAATGGACCAGTTCAATTATCTGCAGCAACAGAAGAGGAATGAAGTAAAGATCATCATCCTTAACTCTTCAACTACAATTTTGAATTTGAATATAATCAACGACTGCGTACGACATCCCGTGAAGGAAAGATGTTGGTGTGTTTTGGTCTCCTACCGACGCTTGAGAACACAGACCCAGACGGGGGTGACCTGGCCTTTTTGTGCCTACGCTCTCCCCTTTCTCCTGCAGGTCAGGACCCCAAACAAGCAGCCCCCTGTGTGTGTGCAGCAGCCACCTGAACTCTTCTCTCCTCCTGGCATCATCAAAAAAGCTGGCTGACCAAGGAGGACACACTAAAGAGACAGAGATTCGACCTGCAGCGACGGAGGACTCAAAGACCCGGGTTCAAATCCAGAAGCAGAATGTGAGAAGATATTTTAAAAACAGCACGTACAAACTTAAAGACACAACTCATCTATTACTAACTACTGCATACCACACACAGATACAGACATGAAAGTATCTGATATGCGATGCGTGTTGATCCTGTTTGTAATGACGAGTTTCCTGGTGTAAGCTGCTGGACTCCCCTCGCGTTGGTCTCCCTCTTCTCTCAAGCCCCTCATCTCTAATGCATGAGCCAGTCAGAGAGACCGCGGAGGCCAAAGAACGAGCAATAGGGAGAGCGAAGGAGCGAGAGCGGACAGAGGGAGAGGCCAAGCCTGGCACCGCGGCGCAACACTTTCATATTCTAATAAACCCTACATGAATACAGCCGTACACAGAGATGGAGGAAATTGCATTTCTAAAACTCTCTCTGTATCAAAGGGCATTCCGCCGAACATCTCTCACGCACACACAGACACACACACAGACACGCACACAGACACACACACAGACACACACACAGACACACACACAGACACACGCAAACTTGCGGTCCAGCATTTTTTCCAAACCGGGAAAAAAAATAAAAAATGAACTAACGCAAACATAAACGCACGCACGCACACACACGCACACACACACACACACACACACACACACACACACAGGGCTCAGAGGGATTACAGTCTGCTGACGACGGCAGTGGAATACACACACACACGCACAGAAAAACACAGAAAAACTTCTTAAGAGAAGTTTTGTTTGAGGAAGTTCTAACCACATGTCAGACGCATGGAAACAGTGGGGAAAGGATCCCTCTGACGACGTCAATGGATGGCTGAGCGCATGTGGCAAAGCCGATAGGTAGAGCGAGACAAAGCTGATCAGAGGCAAATATTGTGCGAAACACGTACGCCCAACTCCCGGCGCAGACGGGAGCCTCATTTCTGGCCCCCATCTCCTTTCGAGCAGGCCATTTAATTTCAGGCGGCTGAAACCCATCCCTCCTTTCACAAGAGTTAATATCCCATTCTCCCTCCTTCTCTCTGCTGCTGTGTGATGGAGTCTCAGTGACAGCCTGTAATGCAGGCTTGTATGCATTGATTATATGACACCCTCCATTCAGGTGTGCTATTAAAGTTCCCCTCCTCTCTTCCTTTCTGCTCTGCCAGTGGAATAATGTCCAATAATAGGAGAAGCAGGAGACTGGCCCAGACAGAAACACTGGTTTCCCTGGTCAGGACTAGATGAAGATACGCCCATGTTCTTCACCCCACCACCGAAAGCCACGAGGGAGTGCATAATTGCATTTAAATTACATGAAGTAAGCTTTGACTACCCCCTTGTCTGGCTGACATCCCCTCTCCGCGTATCTGCACCCATGTAAAAATGAACGCACCCCACCTTCTGTACAGCTCCCCTCCCCCAGCACTCGGTAAGGACGCCCTCGTGTCCGTCCCACATGCAGCGACACAAGCACGCCGAGAATATGCCTTCAATTAGTGTTCAATGACGACTGAGCTCACGCACCACGAGGTTGAGCTAGAACTCATAAGCGGATGGAAGAGGAAGTAGAAAGGAAGATGGAGAATAAGTAGTTTGACCATTAGCTGACCAAGACTTACATTAATCAAATGAAGCAATGGAAAAGAAACAGAAGGCAAATAAAAATCAAAACTTTACAACTCCAATGGAACTTGAGTAAACGCCTACAATCATTATTAAATAACTATTTTAACTACTAGGACGGAAACGTAACGAGTGCATTACACTTTGAACTGGACGCGGCCATCATACTAAAAACAAGAGGCGTTGTGTTGAGCTGCAAACATGAGGACAACTGCCGCAAATGATGGAATAAGCTGCATGGTAGCTCTGGTTGGGCAGATAGATCCCTGAGATAAGACGGCAGGGCACTGTCAACATTTCGTCACAATACTAAATGATACCAACATTAACACCACATATTGGTGCTTTCTTAAATCTAAACATCCACTGACTCTTTTTGGAGACTCTTTGTTTTGTTTTTTTGTCATTTTTAGAGACACACACATTTTCATTTAGGTGCCACACCTGAATTCATGGCAAAACAACACAGAATTCCATTAGATAATGAGGCAAAGATGAAATGAACATTTTTACAATACTTCGGAACCTGACTGGAAATGTAAAGTATCGCCTGTAGTTTATACGCAAACCCATTATGGTAACTAAATCAGGTCATATTATTCCAGCTGTACAAAGCTTTAGACAGACAAGATCTTTAAGCCTCACCCACACAGTGTTCCCGCTGCACAGCACTCGGTCTACCTTCACCCTTTCTGTCTTTCTGGGAAGCTCCAGGCTGAGAATAGAGCTCTGTGGTTTACACAAACCACAATACCTTCTCAGCTCAGAGTGAGGGAGGGGGGGGCACAAGCATCTGTTTTTGTTTGCATTTTATTCCAAAACATATAATTGAATCAATCTTTTAATACTCTGGATTGTATAAACATCGGAGAGAACTGCTTGAATAAATATCAAGAATGAAAATGGATTTCTCGTCGCTGACTATTATCTATGTGGTTTATTTATGAATACCATAGCTGGTGCCAAAATAGGCCAGACATAAAAATACAGAGATAATGTGTTTAGCCTTTTTTCATTTTCTTCTTTTTAAGTGAAAGAATAAATATTGGGATTTGCATCACATTTACATTTTTCCCCAAATCAAGTTGGGTGCCACTAAACCTGTGTGCAGTTTCAGCCGTGGTTGCCAGGACGACCATCTTTAACAGGAAAATCATTAAAAGCAACATGAGGGGCAAGATGATGCTGTCTGTGTCACAGTCAGTCTGTGACTGATAAACACCACGCCGGATCCATAAATAAACTAATAGCTCTTTCACTGCTCCCACTACAATCCACTCAGTCAGGACGGTTAGTGGGTGTTTTTGTAAAAATAATAGATTTTTACAATCTCAGAAACTAATAGTGGTGTGTAACATCAGACAGAGCATGTGCCCGAACATACACACACCTAAAGATAATCCAGGGCCATCTATCGCTGGCCACAGAACACCCGCCAACGCTTAACTACTTCTCATACACACATATATTCATAAGGTATTATGCAGAATAACAGTTTTATGGATTTTAAATGGCATTCATTTACGAACACGGTGGCTAGCCATCACACGGAAGGGCTTTTTTATCCCCTCTTAATGTGTATTAGTCATCTCGGGTGAGATGCAGAGAGAGGTCCAGGAGGATCTGTCTTCAGCCACTGATTAAACACTGGGACGGGGGGGACGGAAGAGAAAGGGATCGCATCAATTGATTCTGAAGCCCGAATGCATAACGGAACCGTCACATGAACGTTGCGCCTCCATTTATGTCCTTTGAGCGAGAGGATTCTAGATAACAAGAAGCCTTTTCCATCCATATTTCTTCTACCTTGCGTCTCTTTTTACGAGCAGCGCCCCCCCCCCCCTGCTTATTACCACACGCGTCGAAGAGTGAAACAAACTTCAGACAATCGCACCGAGAAGCACAGCAGATCCTCCGCAGTCGGGGAGACGACTATCTATAGTCTGTGTGCGTGCGTGTGTGTGTGTGAGTGTGACAGGTTTATAGGAGTCATTTATCCTGCTCAGCGGGCTAGTGTAGTGCCGAATGGTGGCCTGAGTGCCATGCATAGCTTATTGTTGTGTAGCCTTTATGGGCTACATTAAGTACAGCTGAGTGAAAGGGGAACATACAGTAAAACACCCTGAGCTCACACGTGTCATACACACAGAGATTAACTACATCGCTGGGCCCGGGGCAGGCCTACATCCACCGAGCACCAGACCCTGGCACGCTCCCTCCAACCACACTACACACATTGGGCGGAGGCGGGAGAGTGTGTGCGTGGCGGCATTTCAGTCAGATGGTGAGAGATCTCCGCTCCTCTGGTCAATCTGAGCAGTAAAAAAAAAAAAAAAGACACGGATTGCTTCTGATTGACTTGGTTAATAAGAATCAAAACACAAAGGTGTGCACACACAAAACACACGTGCGCTCTTGTACTCAGACCCACTGGCACAGACAAACGGGTCCAACAGTCAGACCTTTTGAAAAGAAGTTTTATTCTCTCACTTACCCACTTATAACCACCCCCTCCCTCCGAGCATGTCTGCTTTTTTGAAAGCTTCATAAGCGTCGCCTCTTCAACTGTGTTCCAGCGTGTAAAAATAGAGGCCATTATATTGCCTAAAGCCTACCTGCCAGCCCTCCATGCTCCCTCCTGTACACGGAGGCTTTTACACGATGAGGTGGCTGACATGTTCCACACACACCATCCATTACCATACGTACACTGGATGAGACTTCTACTAATGCATGTTTGGTATGCCCTGTGGGGGTGGGAGACGGACCCGCACGCCCGCAAGCGCAAACCGTCTCCCATACAAATATTATGGCAGTTCTGTGATACTATGCCACATGTATTAACAGCAGGATGCTTTTAAAGTAAAGAAACATCACGACTGGCTCTCTGGGCAAGTCTCGGCCCCGCTTACGTGCGTGTTTGTGTACGTGTGTCCGTGTAGGACTAGAAGAGGGGGGGGGCAATCCTCTGCTCAGGGGCGGCGGTTCGTCTCTAATTGCCCCTCTAGGTGCCTGTGTGCTGGAAAGCTGAACTGAGGGTAAACACAGATCTGGAGATGATTAATAGCCAGAGGTCAGGGCGGAGCACAAACAGAGAGCGAGGCTGAGACCTCACTCCAGCCTTCCTCGGCTGTCCAGACACACACACACACACACAGCACCCCAGCAAAGTTCATTTTACCAACAGCAGATTGCTACATACTCTCTTCTGAGGCTCTTCTAAGCAGAGAGGAGGAGAGCTCAGGAGAATTAGGGGCAGCGGGTCAGCCGGGGGTGAAGGTGAAAAAGGTCAAGTTGAAGGGTGAAGGGTCGCGGTATCGGAGTCCATAACAAGTCCCGATCGATACATGACCAGGAAACCCTGAGCTCCTCCGGTTCCTCCTGCACCCCGGTGCAGCTGTAGGTGGTCGTCCACAGATTCTACACTGTCGCAGAGAACGACGCACACACTTGCTCTCATTACCTGCCCACTTTGTCTTCCCTGTCCCCCGACAAACACCAACACACACTGTTCTCCTCCCTACGCCGCGAACCCATGCACACACTTCTATCTCTTGCACCAATCTGCACACAATACGCACACGGCACATCCCCGGCTGAATGGAGTCAGGTTGGGCGTCCCTTAATTTTTCATGCAAACGGTAATTTAGTGAGACTGCCTATTGATTGAGCGCCGCTTGTCTCCCAAACAATGCCACTTCAATCAGCGGAACCCGGCGGGAGGCGGGGGAGATGGAGGGGGGGAGGGGGGCGTAGAGGGAGTGAGGGCTGCCGATAGCTGCAGTGACTGATTTAAGAGATGGATAAAAAGCAGATACGTCCCCCCGCCCCTGTACTGATTAATGACAGTGGCCAGAGCAGCCCCGGACTATGCATCATGATTTAACCACCCAAACCACACAAATATGTCCAGTATATTCACATAGCATCACACACTTAGGGAGGAAGTTTGTATTTCCATATCAACGTCATTTTCTTGCCAGTCATGAGGCTAATTGTGTGCACCGTCAGCCGGACACGACGAAGAGGAGTATGGTAAGACGTGTCTGTCTATTACAGCTTTACATTGAATTAAAGCTTTACAAAAAAAAAGAGACCACTGACAGTAATTCTGATCATTGATTAATCTGTCAATTATTTTCTCGATTAAAGGGTCTAATCTAAAAAAAAGGGTTCTGGGGTCACATCCTCAAATGTCTGGTTTTGTACAAAAATAATGGAGTTAAATCAAAAGCAGAACATATTTTCACTTTAAAGCAATTTCAAAAAAGGTATCAAGAGAAAATAAATTGTACGATGTGCAGAACAACATAATAAAACGGCGAGGATGGTAGACACTCTGCATTTATATGTTTTAAAACAGGCACAGGGTCTGATTTTTTGGGGGGTATAAAAAGTGTTGTAGAACACTGTAGAAAGTGTATTTCTCTTTGGTCCACAGCTTGGTCTTGAATCCTTCCCATACTCTCCTCCTCATATCCCCTATACAGAAAGCCGTGAGAAAAGCCTAGAAATACATTTTCTTCACAAAAGTGCCAAAAGAATTCACTGAGAAGTTGTAAGTGTGACTCCCTGAGACAAATAATTGTACGTGGAGCTTTAACACACTTTTAATTCTACTATTAGTCTATTAGGTCTTTGACACTAAGGTGTGAAAGGGTGGTGAAGATGTTTATCACACAGTACCGCTTCACTCCAATCAATCCCAGTGTTCCCAGCCCATCCCACCACCGCCGCCGCTGGCAAACCAGAGCAGGCGCGGCCTAATGTCACAGCTTGTGCCCAGGTGCAACGCTAAAAACCTAAAAACCTAGAGTGCAGCGCAAAGTTGTGCGAAGGAAATCACCGACTGTGGTCCATTACTTGTGTCGGGAGCCGAGGAGGAGGATTGGAGCCCCTCCCTGCGGCTGCTGAAATATTCATCAGACTCCCTGAGAGCGTGTCTGCTAATAGTTATACATGGAGCAGGAGAAAGAAGTGAGAAGGAGGAGGAGGAGGAGAGCAGAGGGGTGGGAGGGAGGCAGGAGGAGGAGGAGAAATTGGGGAGATGAGCGATGCTCCCTGTGTGCATGTCAGCTAATAGTCAAACATGAAGCGCTGGGAGGGAGGGGAAAGGGGGGGAGGGAAGAGAAGAAAGAGAGGGAAGTGAGAAAAGAGGTTGTTTAAATAGTCTGTGGCTGAAATCACAGGGGACGAACCACGTGGAATGAAAAAGTGCAGGAAGAGAGAGAGAGGCAGAGGGAAGAAGAGAGAGAAAGATTGAGAGGGAGTAATCACTCCTCTTCCTCCTCCCCTGCCATCACTCGCTCCTCCGAGCTGCATTCCAGATTGATTAAAAGCCCCTCTTGTAATTGTCAGATCTTGTAGGAACCATCTCTGTGTTTCAGTGTGTGTGTGTGTGTGTGTGTGTGTGTGTGTGTGTGTGTGTGTGTGTGTGTGTGTGTGTGTGTGTGTGTGTGTGTGTGTGTGTGTGTGTGTGTGTGTGTGTGTGTGTAGGAAAGGAGGGGGCATCTGTGTGAGCTGGTCTAGTAGAGAAACCCAATTTCAATCACGTCAACCAGTGTAACAGTAGTGACTTCAGTAGCCACAAGTCGCTACCACATCAATCAGAACTCTGAAGCAATATTGTTGATGTTGTTTTTTTCTTCAAAAACAGCAGCCAAGGTAGCCGAGCGCTGTCTCTGTATCCTGCCGGAGGAACATATATGTGCATCAACGCGCACACACACACTCACGCAGTCATTTCTACAGTCATTAAAATGAGAAACGGCCGATGGTGTGGAAGCTGTTGAAATACCATTAAGAAATGGAGCCTGCTCCCAGCTGCTCCCACCTGCTCCCAGCCTGCTAGGGCAACCTTTCTACAGTAAATCAGACAGTGACGAATGTTACTGAGGCCACGCCGCATGCATATGCACACACAAGTACACGCGTGGACAAAAACACATGCGCGCACACTCCTCCCGTACGAACTGCGCAAGCAATCTGCCAGGCACCTTCTTGAAAAAAAGCTCCTTCTGTGGATTAATGAGTAATTATCCTAATTAAATGTTTCCTGATTGTCCGTTGTGATATATGGATGATTATTATGTTCAGAGATGATTAAATGATAGTATAACAGAGCAGTCCGGTATCATTTCAAAGAATTAATGGGCGTACGTACGTACGGAGGGACCGCGTGGAATTCGGCACAAATTAAAGATTGAATTAACTTTGATCTAATCAATTCGGGAATAATTGTAAGCCGCAGTAATATAAAGTTTTATTTGCGATTAATTAACAGGTGGAGATGCATGCTCTGTTCGGTTATTTCTAAAAGTATAACACAGAGAGGAAGCTCAACATGTGAAGAAATGCAATCAAGGAACTCCGGTGCAAACACAGACTCTGTACAGGGCTCTGGACGACATCACTACATCAAACACAGTGGCCTTTAGTAGAGGAACTACAATGCAGAGACACAAATACTGCAATGATGTTGAACATAACCGCCCCGAGCAGACTGCACCACAAAACGTGTAGTACCAGTCAAATGTTTGGACACACTTTCTTAATTGAAAGAGAAAATGTGTCCAAACTTTTGACTGGTACTGCACCTTCTCTCACTGTCTTTAACTGTGTAAATGACACTGGGGTTTTTTGGGGCCATTTGCATTCAGACTGCGAGTGGAACCAACTAACCTGCTCTTATGACCAGGTGATTGTGTTACTTTGTCTAATGTAAACCAATAAACGAGGCTAACCTTGTGAGCAGGATCGATGCTTATTTAAAAGCTCATTGATTAACAGTTGTAATTATTGATCGTGCCATGTGGCCCAGACGGGATTGACAGATCTGATAGGTCAGTGTCCAGATTCACATAGACAGCACAGACAGGGCGACAGAGAGGACAGGGCTGGCAGGCAGAGAATCTGATGGATAGATACACACACACACACACACACACACTGCTCCTCCTCATAATTCTGCACTGACTTGAAGAGATTACTTGGAGTATCAACTCAACTCATATCTGCACACTACTTGAACCACTTTTTTGCCCTAACCCCTATCTGCCGCTGCACCGCCTGATTCACTTCTCAATACAGTTCACGGTGCGGTAGCCGAGTAGTTGCATGTGAAGGAGATAGTAAGCAGTAATATTCAATTATTGTATGCACGGCGCTGCCGTCCCGCCCTAAATTGATTTCTTACAGAACGGGAGGCATCGCTCAGCACTGACACGCAGCCATGTTTCCCCCATCTACCACATCCCACGCAAATTACTCCTCCATCTGCTCTCCCTCGCCGCAGCCTCCGCTCCCTTCTTTCCTCTCCTCCTCTCCTTTCCTGTCCCCTGTCATCATCTCCTCGTCTTCTCCTGTCCCCTTCGCCGGCAGGCTGCAGAGACTATTGGCGGGTTGCCGCCGGGCCCCGGTTCTCGTACAGGATGTTTAATCTGTCTTTAATCTCTTTGCAATGTAATGGGAAATGGTTTTGTGTTTTACTATTTGATTGAAGCTGCGAGCCCGCCCCTCGCCACCGTGGGACCGAGTGTTTAGGAGTGGGAGGTGTTTTCAATTTTGCCATTGCCTCAAATGGTCTTTTATCAAAGAATTCATATCAGTAATATTCTTCTACATATTAACCAGGCTGTTTGTAAGTGGTTTAATAGGAAGGCGCGGAGAGAGAAAGATAGAGACAGAGAGGGAAATGAAACTGGCTTCCCCTCACAGAATAAAAATTTAAAACAATGAATGATTGAATTAAAAGGCTGCTGAAAATATCCACTGTGACATTCCAGAGAAGCCTTGAAGAAAAGGTCAAGAAATACTTTGATTGTGGTTTGTCTGTAAAAGAAGAGAGACCTGAGACATACGAGTTGGGAAAGTTTTCTCCTAGTTAAGTCGTCATCATAAAGACCTTTACAATAGTGCCTTAAAAAAGCCACACAGAGTGGGAGGAGGTCCAATCGATACTTCATATAGTGGGGATTATTGTTTGTCCAGACTCAACATAGATCCAAAACCTCTAGGCTCAATAGCCGCGTGAAGCCCGAATGGATTTGTTCATAAAAGCAGTGAAATTGTTGCCGTCACATTTATGTTTGTGTTCTCCCAGAGTCACATTTTTTTTTATCCAAACACACATTGTCACTTTAACAAAGAGCAGACCTGCAGTTAATGCCATTATTTAGTCTCTGACGGTTCAATTCAACACAAAATCAAACATACATACAAACACACACAGAGGTCTGCAGACACACACACACACACACACACACCTCCTCTCTGCTATTCTAATTAAAGGGACCTCTTTGCCCTGGGTGTGTGTGTGATATTGACACTTAGCTCCGTACAATAAACTTTATTGGCAAGCCCTGCTTGATTACGGCACTAAACTAGAATAACAAGGAATATGGGAGGAGTGGACGTGGATTATATACTAAACAGGCATTAGCGGGCTGCATTTAAATATCTGGTGCATTTTAATAGTGAGCCTTGGCCCCCGAAAAGGCCTCTGTCTCTGGAGAAAGCCTCTAAGAAGAAGAAAGCCTAAAAAATGACATGGATGAATTATAGTAAAGGTAGAAAAATAGAAAGATTGGAGATATATATTGTAGGATGGAAGAAGGGAAAGAGGGATAGATTTTCCGTCATTAATGATCTATGGAAAATCCTCAGTCTATTTTTAGATATACTGTTAATGGCTGCTCGCTGCCATTAAAATCGTTGCCGTCCTGAACTCAGCTATTCACATATTGGCTGCTGCTTCATCTAATATTCATCTACTTGAGGTCAATGGCAGTGGTGGAATGGGTGGAGATAAGAGTTTGAAATGAGATACTAAACGTTTAACAAAATCATGTTTTTCTGTGTGTTCACAAAATCAAGAGACTATATTCATTCCGAAGACTCTCTAAAGATGGAGATGTGAGTTTTTAGGACTGTATGAAGTTAGAACACGTGAGTGGACTTATGAGAGGAAAATTTCCTCAGAAAAAGACGATTATCTCCTAAACAGTGGTGTCTCAAACAATAGCTGGAGGCAAAGTCTTTGCAAAGTCTTCTACATCCTAAACATTAAATGATCCGTCAAGGTGCTAAATAAACTATAGGCTAAAGCAGCAGGTCAAGCAGAGGGCGGTGTGTTGGTCCTACACAAACATTAACCAGATATCACTCTCCTTGCACTTTTGTTAAAAGTAACAACATCAAGCATCAAAGCCGCGACCCGAGGCCTTGTGCAGAGGTCAGCAGCTGTTTCACGAACGCAAACCATTTTCAAACGTTTTAACAGACAGAGAGAAAGATAAGAATATATGTGTTTTTGTTCTGTTTTGATACAAATACAGAATCACGGTCAGTGGCGGTTCTGGGCACGGGCGAACCGGGCAGCCACCTGGGGCGGCATTTTTTCATGGCTCATGGGGGGCGGCACGAGCGCTGGAAAAAAAATCCTCTGCTCCGCGAAGCAGTTTTCTATCATCTATCGTTTCACTGTGTGGGGAATTGGCAGATTGTGCCCCCCTGCGGCTGCAGGCGCCCTGCTTGTTGGAGGTGCTGTGCACAGAAGCTGTGTGAGTAGGGGAAAAGGAAGGGGCGCGCGGGGGACAGTTCACCTCTGGGTCACCCAAATGGAACGGTCGGATAAGGGGGGGGAGCAGGGGTCGGGGGATTCACTGTTAAATACGCTAATGTAATTAGTGGGCTAAAGTCAGTCACACCCCGACTTTCTTACAATTAACGCACATTTCAATAATGATAAATGCAAGCCTATAGTTCCTGCACATTTTTGTTTTTATGAATATTGAATTGAAATGGCCAATAAAAATTGGTAATACAAAACGATTATGTGTCACCTGTCACCAAGGTTAATTGGTTTAGTCTTGACTTCTGGTCGTGACTGACAGTGTTGGGGGGATGGGAAATCTGTTGCTTGTCGAGTCAGAGGCAAATAAAAACAGATGGACAGAAAAAGGTTAAAATCATCAGGTTCCCACTACAGAAAGAAAAGAAAAGAAGAGGAGGAGAAGCAAGCAAAAGATGGAGGTATGCAAATATGTTGTCTCTCTGTATGATTATACAGCCACATCAGCCATCAAGGAGATATTTTCCACATTGGAAAATATGGGAAATAATTCAGGGTGTTGACACATTTCCCAAGTCTTGCAGATGAAGAGCTGGCAGAGCAATGCGAGGCACTAGGCACCACACTGCACTTTAAGGGGCACTCTGATTTGGACAGTAGAAAGCTTGTGCAGGAAATTAAGAACTTCCCTGACCTGCCATCAAAGACCATGAGCCTCCTTGAGCCAATCACTTTTGTGCATGACAAGGATCTATCAGAGATCTACCCCAACTTTTGGACTGCTCTCAGGATTGCACTTACTCTGCCAGTCACTGTGGCTCAAGCAGAGAGGAGCTTTTCAAACTGAAGTTGATCAAGTCATACCTTAGGTCAACCATGTCCCAGAAACGGCTCACTGGCCTTGGTGTCATCAGCATCAATCATTCCATAGGGGAGCAGATTTCATACAAAGACATTATTGATGATTTTGCATCAAGGAAGGCCAGAAACGTCAGGTTTTAGATTTAGTTTGTGTTTTCTGTTCTTAGTGCAATAGTGAAACAGTTCGATTGTATTTTGTGTGATGAAGAATTTGTGCTATTTACAATATTTATTCTATATTTTATTTGTATCTTGTTCTTTTGTATTGTATATTTTGTGCAAATGTGTGTTTCCTGTTGTAATTGCAAGAGTAACTGGATTCTGTTAATTGTGTTTTTCTAATGTAATTCTCTCACTTATGTTAAAATAAAAAAATTCAATGTAGCCATTCAATGTAGAACTTCCCCTGATCTCGGTTCTACACACTGAGATAACAGAGTTGTTACTCAAGAGCATGTGAACCGCAGCAGTTTGTCTTTGCTGAGCGCCTTGCTATGCTCAGTCAGTTGAACTACAATGACCCCTACCGGCCGGGGACGGTACTGGCGAAAAAAAAAGAAAAGACCTTCCGCTTCAGTGAAAACTTGTGGTTCTGCAGCGGCTCTAGATCCTCAAGTCAAACAGCGTGATCAGGAGGAGGAATGACAGGAGAGCCTATTCGGTTTCCATTTGTGGAACAAAAGTTCTCTCTTTCTCTCTCTCTCTCTCTCTCTCTCTCTCTCTCTCTTCTCTCTCTCTCTCTCTCTCTCTCTCTCTCTCTCTCTCTCTCTCTCTCTCATCTTGGCACCCTTGTCGGGGCCTCTTCCGCCGGGTGTGTTGGCAGAGTCTCTGATTCCCCCATAGCGTGCCCTCTGGCTTAACAGGCTGGCACAAGGACACGAGCGGAGTGGAGGGAGAGGAGCGGCGGGGCGGTGGCATGAAGCTGCAGACTTAAAGAGCCATAGATTACTGAAAGAAAAGTCATGATCGAGTAGGTGAGCGGCGCGAGGCAAGTTTAGACTTTTAGACCCTGTGAGCAGAAGGGCAGAAAATGGCCCCAGTCTGTCGTTTTTTTTGCACGCGCGTCTGGAGGAGAACATTAGAGCGGCCTCACCTTGAAGAACCACTGACCCCGCACACCTTTATTGCATCTCCAATTAGAGGAGAGGGGGCGGAGGGGGTGGAGATACAGAGAGGGAGACGTGGAGAGAGAGAGAGAGAGAGAGAGAGAGAGAGAGAGAGAGAGAGAGAGAGAGAGGAGAGAGAGAGGAGAGAGATGAGAGAGAGACAGAGAGAGAGACAGAGAGAGAGAGAGAAACAGAGAGAGAGAGAGAGAGAGAGAGAGACAGAGAGAGAGAGAGAGACAGAGAGAGAGAGAGAGAGAGAGAGAGAGAGAGAGACAGAGAGAGAGAGAGAGAGAGAGAGAGACAGAGAGAGAGAGAGAGACAGAGAGAGAGAGAGAGAGAGACAGAGAGAGAGAGAGAGAGACAGAGAGAGAGAGAGAGAGAGACAGAGAGAGAGAGAGAGAGAGACAGAGAGACAGAGAGAGAGAGAGAGAGAGACAGAGAGAGAGAGAGAGACAGAGAGACAGAGAGAGAGAGAGAGAGAGAGAGAGACAGAGAGAGAGAGAGAGAGAGAGAGAGAGACAGAGAGAGACCAGAGACAGAGAGAGAGAGAGAGAGAGAGACAGAGACAGAGAGAGAGAGAGAGAGAGAGAGAGAGAGAAGGGGAGAGATGTATTTCATAAATGTAGATCCATAAAGAGCACTGACCCAAATGGCATTCAGCAACACGTCCCCCCGTGCCGGAGGAGGTGAGATGATCACAAACTTCACCGAGCTCACTGCTCCCTTCTCTCATCTCTGCGTCCGCAACATCTCCTTCTCTGCCGGAACCTCTTAAACAAAAAATTGCGTGTAATAACCGCATAATGTATACAGTGCATCCGGAACACGCATCAAAGAATATCCCTTCATCCTACTTCATGACTTCGTTTTTTAATTAAATAACTTTTCCTCCACCCACAGTCTCGCCTATTCTCATCCCTTTGATCTGCTCCCGTCCGACTTACAGCACGGAAGAACCAGACCCTCCCCACTTTGACAAAGTTGTACGTGTTTGATTTGGAAGACTTCCGAGCAGCAACAAAAAAAAAGGAATGTTCCAACTGAAAACATTAAAAGACAATTCCTTTGTTGAAGACAACGCTTGTGACTGCAGCCCCTCTTCATGACAATGTCGGCAATGCATATCAAATCTGTCAGCGCTGCGTTGAGACGGATACAGGAGGGCAGAAATCCTGAA
>NC_135709.1:18022206-18214706 GCF_964276395.1 Gasterosteus aculeatus | reverse complement strand
CTATAAGTATGTGGCTGGGGTCACAGGTTAATCCCTATTGATTCACTCCACAGTCTGCATACAGCCACACGGGGAGACAAGGGAGGAGAGGCCAGCGTCAGCCGCTGTCGCACAGCGCCGACGCTGGATGGAAATCGCTGCTCACGCACTCTCGGCTACCTGACGCTAAGTAGAGTAAGGACGGCACAATGGAGCAGGATTTGATCTAAAGAGGTAGTTAAACACCTTCTTCTTGGAAAGATTGCTGTCCACGGTCTCCAGAAGATCAATGAGAGATATGATCGCTGGCCTAATTTACACGTGATTAGACGTTTTGTGCATCGGTCATTGTCAGATTCAAATTCTACGCTCGAGCTGTGAAGTCGCAGCGACTCCCGAGCGCATCCCGCCGCCGCGGCTATATTTATAAAAAAGCTCTTCACAATCTCGCCCCAGAGGAGGAAAGGTGAAATATTACATTAATATGAACAACTATTAATAATACTCCCCCCCCCACCTTTACCCCATCACTCCTTCTTTCACCATCTCTACCTCCCTTCTTCTCTCTCTCTCTCTCTCTAATCCTATCATGCGAGCAATAAGTGTATGCACCATGAGCACATTTAATTTTTGCGGTTGGTTTTCAGCGAGCCCAGAGGTGAGCCTTAATAAGGATCAATGGCACTTTATCTGGGACAGCACCCACTTCACAGCATGTAAATTACACAGCAACCCTTAAAAAAGAAATGGATTTAATTAAAAAATGTAGAACCACAGGCTCTGGAAATTCAATTAAAGGATTTATGCAAAGGTTGGCTAGCTTTTTGTGTTGCAGTTCCTGCTTATATAATGAGCTTTTCATATTAAAAATCAATAGGTAATCTGGGCTAGGGGATCGGCTGCTTATGTACATTTTTTAAATCAATTTGAAAAATAGTCCATCAGCTCCATGTCACAACAGAGAGGGGAGGGAGTGTGTGTGTGTGTGTGTGTGTGTGTGTGTGTGTGTGTGTGTGTGTGTGTGTGTGTGTGTGTGTGTGTGTGTGTGTGTGTGTGTGTGTGTGTGTGTGTTTGTGTGCGTGCGTGCGTGCGTGCGTGCGTGCGTGCGTGCGTGTCGAGGTGGGGGGGGGTCACAGGAGAAAACGCTCAGAAGCTCTGAAGGTAAGAGAGATGAAGGGCTAAGGAGGCAGCGTGGAAGAGTAGAGGGTAAGTGAGTAAGGACGTCTCTCTGGTCGGGTCACTTTCTGGTTCTTTGGCCCGTTCTGATCCCTGATATTAGAGGAGAGAGTCCCCTGGCAGTGAGGGTCTTGCTGGCTCTGACCTGTGGCTCTGGGGTAATTTAGCCCAGCCTCAGCTCACACTCAGCCCAGACTCAGGGAACCAGGCTGGGGGAGACGTCCTAATGGCCTCTCTGGGGTGTCTGGGGCTGCAGGAGCCCCTGTCACAGAAAGACATTTTTTGAAGAGGTGATTTTCACCGAGCAAAAATGTATTAAAAGAAAAAAAACTACAACAAGTACAATTGCAGCATTAAGCAGCGATACAAAATTACATTTTTATAGGTTTGAAGTTTTGAAAAATGACTTTCAACTTCTTTGCTGCTTTCAAGACGGATATTGTTCATACCTCCTTCACACTCGTGTTGTGTAACTGTACACGGGCAGGAGGGGGAATGACTGACTGCATACAGTAGCCGACTGTCAGCATTTGATTGGTTCTTTATTGATCCAGACACGCTCTCCATCACATCAACTCATCCACAATAAACCATTTACACAGTTTCCCTGTGCAATAGACCGCATAACCAGGCCTCAGGCCATCTCTGTTCACCCACTGTGTGTGTGTGTGTCTGTGTGTGTGTGTGTGTGTGTGTGTGTGTGTGTGTGTGTGTGTGTGTCTGAGTGTGTGTGTGTGTGTTTTCTGTAATGAAATGGTATCTCCGTGGACAATAATCCCAGTAACAGGATTGGGCAGGAACACACATGTCAATACAGCCAAATGGGATCGTGTGCTTTTGTCCAACCCCACACCGACCCGTCATTCGCTCCGTCCATGTTCCTCGATGTCTTTCTTCCCCCGTCCCTCCCACACAGGGCAGCAGCAATGCAACACCACGCTTGTTGTATCTAGTTCTTAGGGGGCGGCATGGGGGGGGGGGGATTGGGACCTCTGCTCCTCTTTCTTTCCACATGGTTGAGCACCACACACACACACACACAACACTAGAGCACATGTGCACACTCGGATGCCTCGCTGTGACCAGAACCCTGAGGTAAAGGTGTCTGCTGCGCTCACACACACACACACACACACACACACACACACACACACACACACACACACACACACACACACACACACACACACACCACAACCTCGTCCGTCAGGGGGAGAGCTCCTGGACACGGTAGGCAGGGGAGGCGCAACTCACAACAAGCGCTCCTCTAATACGGCCCTGACTGCTGGTGCCTGGTCAAAAGTTCAGCCTGTGCATATGTAAAAAGGTGGCCCGGTGCCCGAGGCAGGATCCTGGGTAAAAAATTCATGCTAAAAACGTTAAGAAGCAAGGGACAAGGCGGGAGTGCTGAAGAAACCGCTCCCTCCGGGAATGTCTGATTGGACCAGCGGAGCCTCTTTAGGCCTGCCCACAAAAATCTCCCTCCCCTCTTTCTATCCATTATAGTGGATGATGAGCCGCTGCCCGCACTGATCTGCATCCAGCACAGCACTGTGCCTATAGTTAAGGTATAGATTAAATGAGTATAGGCAGAGCACAGCTGCTCGGAGCCAGAGGGTACACTGATCTTGAGGGAGCAATCAGTCAGTCAACAAAATGTCACAGGGTCAGCGTTGCAGCGCGACAAGACGGTCAACTTCACAAAAGGTTACGGGCCAAACTAATAACTGCAACAGTCACTGAAATGATTTCGGTGGCGCTGTACCGCTGGAGTTTTGATTCAAAGTGTACTGTCTAATAACGTGCGCAGCAAATCGTCAAAAGCCCCAAATCTTATCCTGAATTGCTATCCTAGATCAAATGAATCAAGCTGAATCTATGCCCATCAAGTTCTGTGCATTAAACAGAACTGTGATAACGGCTCGCCTCGGCCTCAAACACACACACACACACATGGACTCCCAGCACATGCACACGCATTACACACCACTGCAGGTCAGATCATTTAGCGCTGACAGTCACACCAAAGGACACAGGCAAAACGCCCACTCTAAACACGCTGAATTAAAGGAACAGGAGTTTCAGGCCTGGTCGCTGCATCTCTGATTCGTAGATCAAGGCGCGCGGAGAGGGGAACATGATGTTAGTGAGAGATAGTTTGGATGATTAAAATGTCATGCCTTTCTCAACTCAGCAAAATAGAATCAGCTCTGTTCATCAATAGCAGAGTGGGCTGTGCTCCCTGCTAATGGAGAAGTTTCTTTCCCTTAAGTAGAATCCACAACACAATGGATGCATAGCGGAAGAAGTCTAAATATGTTTTGCTCAATGCGAGCAAAATGTGGCAGTAGAAAGTTTCACGGTAAAAAAGGTGAAGAGCTGATCAAATAACGCATGAAGCACTATTAATGGAAGTGGGAGGGAAGCATGTACATGATTGGATGACCAAATGTGGTGCTTATGACCTGACACTTCCTCTGCTTTACTACAAACAATCAAATTAAAGATTTAGGACCACATGTAGCTCCAGGTGTTTTAGTAGCCTCCATATTGTGAATTAATGCGTGTGCTGGTCCATGTGTGCGTTTCTTCTTGCGTAGGGCAACGGCATATCACTCCACCTGTGCTCCTATAAATCAAACCAGTGTCTTAAATGAGAGGCTGCTTATTTGCGCGAGCACCCACACAGGGGCTTTGTGATTGTTTTGTGGAGTCAACATTCTGCTTATGTTTGCATCCCAGAACAATCTCCATGGATCCCGCAAGCGTACGCAAGCAATTAAAGCGATACCATCTTCATATCCCTGCAACCAATAACTGAAATAATATCACTGTTTTATTAAGCCCTTAATGTGGGGGGGCAGAAGGAGTGAGGAGTGGGGTTTTAAAGAGGGTGCACTTCCAGGGCCCTTATCAACCCCAGATTTAAATAAGAGCAAATGCTCAGCTTAAGGGTGTGCCTCTGTATCCGTGTCTGCGTGTGGCTTTTATCAGACATGGGTTTCGGCTAATCGCTGTGTCAGCACACCAGAATTTAATTACTAGCTCTACCTTTGTCCTTTTAATATTTACTAACATCCCCACTACGTTTAATTAACCACGTGTATGAAAGCCACAGCCCGCGTTCTGGAGGAGAAACCGCTCTGCTAATTGCATCCGCGCGCCCACATCCAAAAAAACGTAGTGCGCTCTTCCCGTAGACACACAAAAAAGTGTCCTCCGCCGTAGGGTACTTTTTCAAATCTGATTAAAAAACCTGTTTAAGCAATTTGGGTCTGGCCGAAATGGACACTGTCCAGGTTTGTAGATTGAAACAAGCGAGCAATTGGTGAAAAGGGGCTTAGACAAATGTAACAGAAGGTAAAGAGGGCCGTGTGAAAAGAGAGTTTTGTGATAGGAATAGTCATTCGAGGAAATGTTCAGCTTGGCATTTTGCAGAAGGTGCTGAGGAGCAGTTCCCCTCATCGCTCATCCCATGTTAGAGAGAGGGGAGACAAATGACGGCCTGAGGCCTCATGTCTGTCAAACATGATGGATCAGAATAAGGCTTCACTAAAACTCCAACACGCCACCTTACAACACATCACACTTTCCCTTCAGTGCAAACACTAAATTGATAAAGTACGAACAGTAGCTAATGGAAAGATTTAATAGTCAAACTAAAGCATATATTAGGAGGCCATGGAGCCTAAAGGGTAGAGAGCTGCTATCAATTGAAAAGTCTTACAGAGCAGAGGACACAATATAGACCGAGATAAATCACAGTGTTGGATTTTATCGTTCATGTGCAAGGTGTGTGGGGACATTAACCTCGGGCTCCTACCGTCACCGTGGACACGCACACGTGGGCTAAGAGTGTGTATGGTGGTGCGTGGAAGGTCCTGGGTTCAAACCCGTCCAGCACCTTTCTGGGTGGCGTCTGCATGTTCTACCTGTGTCTGCATGGCTTCCTTCCACAGTCCAAAGACACGCCGGAGTAGTTTGGGGAGAGTGTTGTTTGTCTCTGTGTCAGCGCTGCCATTGAGTGGCGACCGGTCCAGGGTGAAGCCCGTCTCTCGACCAGATGCTAGCCGGTATTGTCTCCATCTGAGGATAAGCGGTATAGAAGAAGCTTCCACGCTGCACCAAAGTGGTTACTACCTTGAGAAAAAACTTTAGCATTTAGCTACGATCTTACTTAGAGTAATAGTTAATGTAGACGTACAACACCAACATTGCACAACTAAAAACGCTTCAACATTTGTGTAAAAATCCAAGTGGTCCAATATAAAATCCCTCCCAATCACCATTCTGCATAGCTGTCTCCATCATTGCCCAGGTGAGCAAGTACAAGTACACCCACAGCTCCACTACAATGACAACGTCCCAATCTAGATACTATAAAGTGGACTGTTAAATGCAAAGGCATTAAAAAAAAGGGAGGCCGCCCAGATGAAAAGGGGCCGCATTCAAATTAGGGAGACAATACCAGGAGCCGTTTAATCCAAGGGCGATTCTGACTCCTGGGCCATCACACTAGAGAGTCAAATTTTATTGTGCAAAATTTAACTTAAACAGATAAAAAAAAGACAAAGGTCCCTCTAGCACAGCACCTGAATCTCTCAAAAGCAGCCTGCAAGGACATTATGTCTTATAGTATAGTAGTTAAGCCAGCCTGCTGATAATGCATCTGAAAATATGAGTTCTCCTGATGCAGACGAGTTGGATGGTCAAGCACATTTGAGACAGAACTTATTAACTTTTTGTTTGTGCACCGCATTTACTGTAACCTGATAGTGGCGTCATGCAGGATCTGGAATATCGCCTTGTGAGAGGATGGCTCTCAGAGTTAAATAAACAGTGACAGGAGGAAGAGGAAAGCAGACCGCAGACTATCTCTCTATCTGTGAAACCCAGACTCTCTCCGTGAGCCCTCAGCAGATCAACCACTCTCCATCCTTTTCCTCCACCGGGAACGTGCCAAGACAAATATATAGGCTGAGTAAAGGAAACATCAGCACCAGAACGAAGATAGTAACACCGCGTGTGAAATTCCCTCGCTTGCTTTCCATGTAGAACATTGGAACTCGCTTTTTTTTTTGTATTTTCTGAAGGCATTGGTCAGGTATTCCTACTATTTGTGCAGTCACACGGATACATAACATTTCAAAACAAGTTTGGCCCCTTACCATGGACTTGGTGAAAGGTCTGGCCAGAGAGAAGAGGAAGGTCATCAGCCACCAGCTCCGGTGAATGGAGGTGTACATCATGTTCCCAGGGTGCACTGCGTTGGCGGTGACACCGTGAGGGGAGAGGCGGCGGTGAAGCTCGTTGCTGAAGAGGATGTTGCAAAGTTTGGCTCGATTGTAAGCCAGCATGGACCAGTACTCCTTCTTCTGGGGGGACAGCAGGGCCAAGTCCACTTTGGCACAGGAGTCTAACAGGTCTGTGAACCTGAAACATAGTCCGGATTAAGAGTAGTTCGAGTATTTGTGTGTGTGTGTGTGTGTGTAGGCCTTCTACGGACAGATTGTGGTGCAGGCTGAGTACAAATCAAAGACGTGATGTTCTTTAATTGCCTGCGACAGAGCTGTTAAACTCCAGATGTTAGACAAGGCCCCTTAAACATTACACCACTCATTTTGTTATTATGCAGTCACGCAATAACATCACTATACACGTGTGCACGCTGTGCGTGTGGGAGAAAAAGAGAGGGCTCCAAACCGGTGGAACACATCCTACATATTAATCCAGTCATTAGAAATCAACCAATCAAAGTGTCTCCGGGTTTCCTTGTTGGGATTTTACAAGCTCGCTGCCTCTTGTTTACTGTCGCCTTCTGCAACATCCTTGCTCGGCTAAATTACAACATCTGCAGGCGTTTCATTTCATGTGCTGCAACTTCATAACTACTTTAGCAAGTAGAGGTAGATAAATCAAATTCTTGAGCACCGAATGCTTTTTTTTGCTACACAATGTGTTCACATGTTTCACTGAAATCAATGAATAAACCTGCCAGATAGGAAAATAGAGATTTTGGTGAACTAAGATATCTCGTATTACATCTCTCAGAGGTAGTTTTATGAAGGGTATCATCAGCCCTTGTTTGACCCGATCAGATGCCGTACTGGGGAAAAGTAAACCTGTACTAGACCAATTCCACAGTAAGCCCCTGTGGTGGAAACTGATAAAGGGTCCAGCCATTTCCTGCTTGTCCGTCTCTCCCATCCTTGTCCCTTATGGGTCAATGCTTTACCAGTAGACAAGGGGCTTAGGGAATACAATATGCTGCCAGGTCAGGGGTCACATACTGCTTGTGAGGGGAGGCTAAGTGAATAAGCGGGAAATCAGCGGAAACTGAAAATAACACAAACAAAAAAGGGGGCACCTTCAAAAGATGTAATATAGGTCTGGAATGAGGTGGACAGAAATGGAAGATGTAATGTGAGATATTGTCTATTTTCGCTGCTTCTCCCCTTCCGTGTAGTCCGTGTGTAACTGACTCTCTCAAGCCCGCGCCTAAGCCCTCTTTGAAGGGGTTAAAGCCACGGCCGCTCGGAGAGGACGGGAGGAAAGGTGAGTGTTCGTGTTGGGCAGGTGGAGGGAGGAGGGGGGGGGCAGCAGGGAGCGACCTGACCATTTCTTCCATTTTCTGTTTGTTTAAATCGCACCCATCGTTTTTTATGCAGCCTGACAGTTTTTACCCCACAAAAAGAATTGTGTAGGCGAGCATCAATCCAACGCTGTCAATACTCCTTTCATGACATGGCTTTCTCTCAATAAGCTTTTCCAACTCGCTCTTCCTCTTACTTTTCCTACAGCATGTAATGGCGTTGTGACCCCAAGTGAGTGTCAAGTCCCCCCCTTCCCCCTCCCCGGTGCCGCTGTTCTCTCATGCATGGCAGTCTGTATAACATAACTCATACGAGGCTCCCGTAACAGTGCCACCGTTTGATCTGCTAGAATAACTCGGCGTATGTTGGCTCAGGTCACTCTGCCGAGCTCCAATCCATCACTGCGCTTGGCCGTCTGACTGACTGAGAACTGGATCAATGTCGCACACACCCACGGTGACTCTGAAGCACATGGCTCAAGGCTTGGGCTCACCGATCGCTGAAAGACATGGTGCCTGAGTACTGAATGACAGGAAAAAACCTCTGGATTGGAGTTAACAAAAAGTGGACGGCAGAAGAGAAGAGAAGAAGGGAAAAAGGGGGCTGAGTGCTGTGTTGGATCTATACAATCAGCAGTGTTCACTGACTGTCATGTCTGTCTATGGTCTCCGGTGTGATCTAATCTTAAATAAATGGAGGGTTTGATATAATATACATAGCTTGGACAGTTCATTCTTGAATGGTTTGTCAACCTGGTACGATCATCAGTAGACAGAATTATACCTTGAGAAAGACACCTAAGAGTATTGATTTTGAGAGGAGTTAAAAAACAAGATTCCCTCAAAATGGAAAAGAGGTTTTAGGGAAACCACAGACAATGTGATGCAAGGATTGCATAATCAAACCTGTCTTGCATTGTTTTTATCATAAATGCTACATAAAGCCAGTTCTGCAGGAGCTGAATGCAGCCTGTGGAGACTTATTTTGTTCTCTATATTCTGAGTGCCGCTGCTAAAACTTTGCATGGCTATGAGTGTGAGGCTTTGTCTCTCCACACACCTCGGTGCAACTGTTGGCATTTACTCCTTGAGTTCATCACCACTCGTTTGTTAAAAGGAAATAATGGGAGTAAGCGGCAAACAGTCTGTAAAAGCGACACATTTTCCTCAAATTTATCCCAATTCGAAGTTGTGAATGGTGCCGGATGGATATCAAAAGAAGCTTCAAAGTGTTCAATTTAAGGACGCCATCTGCTGTGGTGGAAGGTGGTAGAATGAGCAGCACCGGTGTGTCTCATGGACGCACATGTGCACATGGATGACACTTTACACACTCCCCACAGCGGCTTTCACGCTGTTCCACTCGTCCACAAGTCGCAGTAACACATGAAGTTGCGCAGCAATGCACCAGAAAGGGGAGGGGACACCGTGGAGTAAACATGGATCCATTAAGTTTTAAAATCACCCACAAGCTCCCGTGAAGCACTTTGTAGGAAGAAGGGAATGTATTCAACGTGGTTGTAATACCTCAAGGATACATTAAGCGTGAACAACATTTTATTTATTTTACTGTAATGATTTAGAATATAATTGTACTTGAAAATTCTTATCAAAGATTCTAATTCTCCTGCAGCAATAAGTCGTCAACCCTTTCTCACTAGTTTACCGTCTTTACCTGTGGGACTCAGATGTTACCACCACCACGCGGGCGGGGGCCGAGCGCCGCAGCACGTCCTCCAGGCCCTGGATGAGCAGGAAGTGGCCGAGGTGGCAGATCTGGAAGGTGGACTCCAGGCCGTCCTCCGTCAGGCTCCAGGGCCGAGTGCACACTGCCGCATTACACACCAGGATGTGAAGGGGCCTGCAGGGGAGGAAGGCAGAAGATGAAACTGGGTTTGATTTTTGTGTCGATTATTAAAAAAAAAGGGGAAAAACGAAGACGCCGCAGAAGCATTAAAGAAGGATTTTTGGGCTGAACAGGAGGTAAGGAGAGACAGGGAGAAGACTGAACACAGAGAAGCAAAGGCAGAGAAAGGAAACAGGGTGTCTTATTCCACTGTGCGGTCGACTTTAGAGGTCCACAGGGACACAGCGTCAGTAATGCTGATATGATACAGAGGTTTCCAGTGCATCTCCCCCATTGCTCGACAGGTACTGTAGATACCGAGTGCATCTGGCCGGGATCCAAGCGCAGCAACAACATTGAAAAGCAATCTGCAACCGTTTCAACACGCGAGGGTGGCGAGAGTAATGGGTGTTGATGAAGGCTGTGTGTAACTACTCGGAGTAACCGAACCCACCAGCACCTCGACTCGGAGAAGCTGAGCGGAAAACAGCCAATCAAAAGGAAAACACACACACAAGTCATGATATTAAAAACGAGACTTAATTCACATCGAGAGGAAAATAAAAAGCATTTCCATTTCTGCAGACTCCGTGTGGGCGAGTGAGTACAGTCGCTGCTCGCGCGCACTCCAGCAAGCTCGAAACCACAGTATCGCAGCCGAACAATCCAAACACACCCCACCAATTTTTTATTTCTTCCATTAGAATTAATTATGAGGCCGAAGGCAATTTGTGTACCCTGTGTTTAAGACTGCCTACTGGATTAATTAAAAACTGCATGCTGGAAAATTAATGTGTGAATTGTTATGCCGTGCTATAATGAGCCATCCCATGCTATTACATAGGAGTGTACTGTACGATCACCTTCAGGCCTCCGAACACACAAGGTTCATTAAAGAGCACAAACCCAGTCACAAGTCAACTTGGGGAATGCCGACCACAGCACATTATCATCAGAGCACGCATAAGCAGCGGGATATTGAAATTTCTCCCCCACAATAAAAAAAAAGGACGTCTAACGTAACGGCGTGGCAGAAAGAAGTGAAAGAAATGTAAATAAATGACCTTTGTGGCCTTCAATTAAAGCTGGTAAAACGAGATTGGGTAAGACATCGCAGTTGCTGTGATGTTGGTTGCTTTGAGCCCAGCAATCCCCCGGTCTAATAGTGTGAAGTACAGTAACATTGTGCTTGACAAGGCAAGACTCTTTAGGGTCTGTTAGCAACCTGCTGGCTTGAAGCCGCACAATAACACCACGCCTGTGAACTCTTGACCGAACTTGTCAACCTTCCGCCGTAGCCTTCGTTTCCCGCCGGCCATTCTGTCAATTCTGCCGGTTTGTATTCAAATTTTTTTTTGTGACCTCACACTCGATTTATTGGAGCATTCGCAATCAAATACTCCAATAAGCAACTTTTTTCTGTGGGTGATTTCCCCCACGCAGCTCAGATGGGCCTCTGGTGAGTCTGTTTGTAATGTAGAAGGCCTGTTAATTCAACTGCCCACCAGTTAGTCCCTCTCTCATAAGCGCAGGTCTAATGAATGTCTTTAATGGGCCTATTGCCGTGTACCACAGTACCTCTTTTCACATTAGGACCTCATACAACACTGTGTGCGCTGTGCAATCTAAGTGCTGGTCAAACGAGGGTGTTAACTACCAAACAGGAGACATCACTTTGTATATTTACTTTAAAAAAACCCCATGGGTATGACCCCTGACCTCCATTATAATGTGGGGCAGCAGGAGGAGATTGCCTGTGTGAACTGGGCTCAGAGTCCTGGTCATTAACACTGCACTTAATTGGTTACAAGTAAAGCGGCACAGGCAACACACATATGGATATGAGCCCCCTTCTCCTTCTGATCCATATTCAAACTCACAGCAGAGGTGAAAACACACCACAATTTGACATCTGTGTTTCGGTCAACATGATTCAAAGCATGAGTGTCCATACAAGCTCCTGTTAAATATAATATGTTTGAAATTAGCACAGGTTAAATGCATTTAAAAATAAAAAAAATCGCAGGCGAAAACAAATTGCACGTGTTAATTACGGGCCGTTACAGTAGAAATTGTATTAGGGGCGTTCTGTCAACACTGTCCTCCATCAATTACATCCCAATGAAATTCCACTGCGTTCAACAATATCAATATCCAGGTAATTTCATTTCAAAGGAGAGGCAATTAAAGCAAAATCGGGGTCAATGGAACACAAAGCAGCGTGAAAACTGACTAAAGGGAGTGAGAAACGAGAGAAGCAAAAGAAAAAGACTCTGATTACATTTCACCTGTCAATGACACGCTGCAGCAGCATTATGGTGTGTGTGTGTGTGTGTGTGTGAGTGTGTTTGGTCTCCATGTGTTTACAAAACTCTGCGTGCACGCGTCTCTGCGCGGAATTGTACGTGCGCGTTGTGTGCGCGCCCTCTCCTGCGTGTGTTATGCCTGAAGACATACGTGCAGTAATAGAGTGGCGGTAGAGTCAGACAGCTGCCCAGTGCCATTCACAGCTCAGAGCTCCCAGCCTCCACTCTGCTCTGTTCGCCTTCTGATGAGAATTAATGTACTCTGACGTCCCCTGGGACCCCCTCCTCCCCCCTCCCAACAGCACGGCTAATGAATTAATAGAATCTTGCCAAAATACTGAGGTAGAGAGACGGAGGGAGGGAGTAAGGAAGGGGGAGCAACACAGACAGAGAGAGACAACACGAGGGAGAGCTCGACGCAGATAAACACATTTCAAAAAAGGAATATGCAAATAAAATAATAAGTATAATATCCTGCAGAGTGCATGGGAGGGGTACATGGATGAGATGGGAGTGAAGGATAGGACACAGGGCGACGGGAAGCCACCGCGAGGTTTGGCTGCGACCCAACACACGTGTCCTGAACGGCCATTCCCCGCCCCAGGGCTGCTCCGGGCAACGACTGCCCTGCCTCTCCCCAAGGGGCTCCCCCGACACCAACACCGACACACCCACACACACACACACACACACACAACGGCGGGTGGATGAGCAGTGTGGATAACCGAATACGTGACCCCCAAAATAACTGAGCGACCGACCGCAGGCAGACCGCACGGCACATGCGGTAAGAGCTGACCACCACAAAACAAGTGCAGTAAAGTCTAGAAGTCTGTCCCCACCAATGTCAAGCAAATCGACGCGAATACATCCGCGTACTCCAGGGAACGTGTCCATATGGTGTCCATCAGTTCGGCCGTCCTTAAAGGATGCTGGATGTGGGGGGCAGTGGGAACAAATGCATTGGGCCTGAACAACTAGTTTAAAGACCAGGAGTCTGTTAACAATGGAGATGGCGAGTGAGCTTAAACCCTCAAAGAACGTCCGAGGATGTTGGAGGGACCAGGCGGATTCTGCTTCCAGTTCAAACACACCGTGCACCATTACATAGAGAAGTCATAGCGGTGTTCACCACACTGTTGTTGGAAAGGTCTTACCGAAACATGAGTAAATAATCTAATGAATGGCAAAGAAATATCCGGTGTAGAATTGTAAAATTGTTGTGTTTAACTCACAGTTTCCTGGCTTTGTAAGACTCCGTAAACTCCCTGACACTCCGGAGAGAGGCCAGGTCGCACATCATGGCTTCCACCCGCGCTTTGTGCTGCAGAGACAGGGAACATAAAAGCGTGGATTATTACCAAGCAACGGGGTCAGAACCCTTCATTTTGTTCATAAACAAACTTATTGTCACATAAAATGATTTATTATTACCATTAAAATGTTTTAATGGTAAACAAGAACTGGCTCCTGTGTTCTTCTGAAGGTTTCCATACTTTATGGTTTCATGGGAGGAAATGATCTTCTTCGAAATCAAGACTCCAGACTGTAAAAGAAATGTGGTAGTTTGTAAATTTATGATCGTGTCCTATAGAGATACAATTAATGATACTGTTACATTCCCTCAAACCGATACAAAAATGCAAAAAATGGTGACACGTTTGCGCGTCTCATCTTACACCATATGTCAGGAGACAGGAGGACAGGATAGCAGAGGAGAAGAGAAAGATAAATGACTGCAGAAGTGAATGCATAGCTGCATTTACACACCGAGGAAGAGGGGCTAAGTATTAATTTTCCTCTCCATTTAGCGCTCTGCTGCGGGCCGAAGGCTTCAGCAGGGACGCATGCAGGCCCGAAGGAGCACATCTCTTTACTAACAGAGTACGTTCATGTTTATTTTTGTCTGTGATGAAGTATGTCGACTTAGACCCTCCTTCCCTGGCCCCCGCCTGCCCCTTCCCGCAGTTCTCTACATCTTTATCAGCAGAGGCCCACCTCAACACACAACTACGGTTCAATCTTCCTCCTACACGTGAGCCCGCAGGGGCCATCGGTGCACGGGAGCGTGCAGCGTGAACCAAGGCGGAGAGTGTTCCGTTCGGACTAATGGCCCATTAGACTCATCCGTCACGCTGGAAAGGGAGAAGGAGGGAGGAGAGATGGCTACCGGGACCCCCAGCGGGGCTCCGGGTTTAGCAGCACCGGGCAGCCACCCCCCGGCCTGCTGCCTCTCCCCTGCGTCCCTGTGTGTCTGTGTGGAACACACACACACAGCAAATTCAGTGTTGTGACTCAAGGGTAAAACCACGCTATCACACCATTATCTATGCCTGAATTATTCTCTTGATGCTACTCAATACCATTATATGGATGCTTTTACAAAGCATGAAAGGGCTGATTATAGCTATTATATTATACATATTATAGGGTACCTGCTACCTGCTTATATGATGCAGTAATGCAGTAATCACAGGCGAGAGGAGACAACTATCTAATATAATGACTTGTATGTGCAGCATTTAAACTCCCGACTACTTTTACACAGTACAAAGAAATGTAGATGAGGCAAAAGACAAATCAGCTGTGCAAGAACTTTTCTGTCCCCGACTATTCAAACAAGTGTAAGATGGGCGATGGGAGAAAGGTGCACCTGGAAACGGTGGGTGAAAAATTGTTCTTTTGCAATTGAGAACTGAATTGTGCAGCAAGAAAAATTGAGGCTTCCAAACAAGGTCAGAGAAGGCAGCAGCGTGATGATTAATAGGTCAGTATGAGGCCTCAACAGGGCGGCCCTCCCTAAACGTATGACCAGCAGAGAAGATGAGAGCAGGTGCCAGCTTGACGAAGCCGGCCTGGCCGCCCATCTACCCTCCCCCTGCGGATTGCAAGTCTTTATTTTATTGCCTGGAAAGAGGCATGTAAAAAGCATTAAAGCGATGGAGGTGAACAATTAGACAGATGGCTAGGTTTTGGAAGGAGAAGAGGGGGGGAAAGGGTAGAAAAGAAGGGAAGAACACAGACGCAATCGTTCAAGGTTTTTATGAGGACCCTGACAACTCCTGGTCTCTTCAAGGGCGAAGGAAAAGTGAGAGGCAGCGAAGCCTCTCTGGTTAACTCCGGCGTAATCGCTGAGTGTGCAGCGCCACAGAGCCCGGCTCGGGGATGACAGAACCTATCGCCCCCAGCTACACACAACCCATCGCTCCCTCCACATGCAAAAAAAAAAAAAAGGCCAATCGTGAATGAAACGCGCGTTGCGTGTAAACAAGCTCAGCTGCTCGGAGTCCAAGAAACTGCGGCAGGCCGCGCGGCCGCCCACGCGGCGGGAATCGGCAAGGTCGCCATGACGGGAAGCGCTGCCATCAGTTCCCTCGGCCCTCCGCTCTCGAGCTGGCGGTAACATGACAACGACCTCTGCGACTTCGACCGGGAGGAGGTGAAGAAGGAGGGAGGGGACGAGGAGCGAGGACGCAGAGCAGAAGTGCTGCGCCACTGCTGTGGAGACGGAGTGGGCGGTGGAGAGTGGGGGGAGGGGCGGGGGTCCCTAATACAATTATGACTGGGCCCATCCAATCCAATAAAATGAAGAGGTATTAGAGCAGGGGAGACCCATTCTGTTCAATAAGACACTGGAGCACTCTACTAACTCTTAAAACACACACATGTAGGCATACTCACACACACGCACACACAGGTCCGCACTACTCTGACCCCTTTAATGGCGTAGCAGCCACCCCTAATGGACGCAAGCAAGTGGAACCGCCAAATAATACACTGTCTTAATGCACTTGGATCAATCTCATCCCCCTCGCTCTCTTTTTCCTCCTCAGCCTTCCCTCTCGCACTCTGACCCCCCGTTTCCATCTTCACTCACCCCCGTGGTGCCTCTTTACCACCTCAACTCATCTTATGGATCACCCACACTTAAGAAATCAAAAGCACCCCCCCGTATATACAAAACACTTACCCTGCCGCCTGCCTATAGGATGCTCAACGAGCCGGTTGCTCTCTAGCGTTCCGTTTGAATACCTGGTATCGATACGAGACAACTGTCATGTTACTGTCATGGCTGCGCTTTAACCGGCAGGTGGGGCGGTGAGGTGTCGTAATGGCTGTAAAAGTGAATGAGCAGGGACGACACCACTTGAAAAAGCAATTAGAGAAATGACTTTGAGCCCCTCTTCTTGCTCTGTGGATTAGAACGGGCCTCGGAGGGAGGACCACAGAGGAGCTCAGATCTCCGTGACCTTGTCCGCAACACGCCACACTAAATTAGTCATCAGCTTTTAAGACCACATTTTATCAGAGATATATTTTTAGCAAAAGAAAAAGAGATACGGAGTGTGTGTGGGGGGAGTGTGGGGGGGTGTAGAATATGCTGGTCGTAAATCATCCTGTCACAATTATGACGTTTGTTCATAAATACCAAGCAATCTCCTCTCCACCTGGCTAAGTCACATGCGCTCGTGCTTATGCACGCACCGCACACCGACAGAGGAGTATGGACACGCGCACACACGTGCATCACGTGCGACGGACGCACACATGAACGGCACAAATAAAGAAACAGACACATCTGCCTCTGGTCTCAGAGTTGACCTCCACACACACACACAGACAAAGAGACAGAAACATGCATTCACGCTCCTAACGCACGAATGAATGCCCACGCCACATTACAAACACACAAACAAACATATGCACGCGCACGTAGACATCCACTTTCTCACTGACGCTCTCACACACACTGCAATTAATAGGGAGGCAGGTCTCTGGTGAGGACGGGAAAGTGCCTCTTCAGCACATACAGTACAAGCAGAATATGCAATTTCCTCCAGTTAAGTCTGTATTAAATTGATTTCTTCTTTCTCTGACACAAACTAGTCCCCCCCCCCCCAATGAAAGCTGGATAATCTACAGGTTTTACCTTTCCTGAAATCAAGTTAAAAATCAAGCAATTGGAGGGGCTGATACGGGAAAGGTGAAGAAAGGACATGGAATGATTTTCCAGATGAGAAACATGGATGAACGAGGCCCATACGTGCCGATACTCTTAACAGAGACATCGCTCTCACACACTCTCTCTCACACACACACACACTCACACGAGAGAGGCCAGGCCGCGGTTACGTACTTGCCGACATTTACGTTCAGTTATGTACTGAGGTTTCAGCAGGCCGTATTAGTAAGCGCTGCATTAATGACTGTAATTAATGAAACACAATTAGTAAGCACTTCAATTAGTTAATCGCTCACTCACGCTGCACAGAAACACTGAGCATGCTGAGAAAAACGGAGGAGGGAGGACTTGACAGGAAAGGAAAAAGGGGAAATAATTACAGGGACAGTGAAGGGGAAATGTTTTTATTCATTTTAGCAGATAATGGTATAATATATAAATACTCCAATTATTCTCTTAAGAAATGTAGTTATCCAAATATGTTGGTGAGAGTTAACAGCAGTATGTACTTCAAATGAACCAAAAGTAATCATTATGCAGACAAAACGGCAGTGTTACATTATATTGTATAATTATTATTACTGATGGTTTAACGTGAGCAGAGTCTTAATATCAAGGCAATTTTTACACTATATACTGCTGTGTTATTTATTTTAAACTATAGTGACGTATTTATATTTTAACAATCATTCAAAACTTTCAAAATCGTGGTCTGAAATTAAAACGCGGTGAAATAAAAATAACATTTTCCCTATTTTATGGTGGAATAGTGGTATGCGTATAAAGAATAGAAGAATAATTGATTCATTTTTTGGTACTTTCCACCACAACATGTAGTTTGTAATTTCCTGTAAATTCGAAACACTATGCAAAAAATATAGTGAAAATAAAAAATAAATGATTATATTAAAAAAAAGAACAAAAAAAAAAAAGGAAAACATTTTTAAGGAGCAGGGAGGAATGAGTGTGTCTGTGAGTTAAAGGAAGTTGTAGCTCGAGGTGCCATCAAGCCTTTTATTGGCGCACTTTTGAGAATCTATTTTTTTACCTTGAAGAAGAGAAACAGAGAAAAAAAGAGAGATAAAAAGAAAAGGGGATGGAAGGAGGGTGTGAGAGCCCGAGACAGAGACACAGAGAGAGATAGAGTCTCTGTCTGTCTGTCTGAGACAGAGACAGAGACACAGAGAGAGAGAGAGAGAGAGAGAGAGGGGACGGAGATGGGAAATGAAAAGGACAGAGCGGCCATCATAATTGCAGAGTTTGCTTTTCGGATGCAGACAGACCAGGGCCGTGGGGCCCGAGGCAGATATCAGATTCTACACAAACACACACATACAAACATACACGTGCACCCATCTATACAAACACACACACACACACACACACACACACACACACACACACACAATATTCCACAGCCAGCGGGTGCAAGTATGACTTCAGACGGTGACATCCAGCTTCAAATCCTAACGATGTTATTTTATAATCCCGCCCTCCGTCGTTCTCTTTCTATCAGTGTGTGTGTGTCTCCACTTCTGCCTCTGCTCCACTTCTCCAGTCCATCGTCCAGCGTGGTACATCATCAGATTTACATTAAAAAGTGATGGAGATTTAAATAATGTGTCTATGTTCTCAGAAAGACATTAACAGATTTTCATCTTCCTCTCCTCTTCCTCCGTGTCTCTTCCTCTCCATTTCCTCACCCTCTCCTATCTCCCTCCTCATCTCACCCTCTCCATCTCTGCCAGATTCGCAGACACTGCACATTCCCCCTTGTGTCTTCAGTTTAACTCATACAACTAACAACCGGCATTTTAATGCAATCCATATTGCTCCCTAATATTTCAGATCTCAGAATAAGCGCGAGCAATTCCATATTTACACCAAATTTATTTTGCCATTCTGCACGGAGACTTAACTCACTTAGATGCAGATTACGTCGTGGTGAGATGACGATAGTCGGAGGGAAAACTCTTGCATTTATTCTGTGCATGCAACTTTCCATCTGCAGCGTCAGCAATAAAGCGAGTACAAAAAAATAATGTGTTCTTTTCAAGTATCTCGGTAATGTGATTGCTTTATCTAAACCTGCTAGTTTTACACTGTTTAATTCCTCCCGAAACACTTTGCATCATCTCCGTGTCCGCAGGGCCGGTAGAGCCGCAGGCGCACTCCGCTGAGGCGCGTTTACACATATGTACACTGTTGTTAGCGAGCGCACGTCGCTGTGCAGAGATGATAAATTAAGCCACTTTGATTTGGTTAGCCGAGCTCTTTTTGTATCAGCTTCATAAAAACATAAGCATCACAGAATTGAATAAGAAAAGAATCCGGCAATTAAGAAACATAGAGGCCTTTGATGTGAGTAAGTGTATAATAGGCCTTTTGATGAGGGAGTGTTTTACACTCCGCAGGGTCTCGTATGCACTTTGATTAAAAGCTCTTTTGTTTGGCAATATTCTAAACTTCTTACCATTTTTCATTGCCACAATAGTTTAGCTTGGAAATACAAGAGATTGTGCCTTTTCTTCTCTTCTCTGGGATAAATTCTCTTGTTTTCTGTTACACAATCGAACAAACGAGGACGAGCGACCTCAGATAAAAAGTTTGAAAAAGAGGAAATAAATGGCCAACAATATAAAGATACAAAACAATGGTAAGAATTATTATTATTCATTTTTTATAAAGACATCAACCAGTTTTTGAAGTACGATTACATGATCGTTCCCGGCTCTGGATAAGGTCACGTTGTCTTCTTCTGTCTTGCATTCTTTTACAGTGTGACACGGATTTGAATAACAGTATTCTCATCATGCATCTTTAGCCCCTTGTCGCCTGATAATAGCCTGAAAGACGCTCGTTGAACAATGTAATGAATGCATCCCCGTGACCTCAGCAAAGGTCGGGGGTCAGCGAGCCACGGATTGTCAACGGAGCGCAGGCCTCACAAGAGGATAAATGATGCCTTGTAAACAAATTGAGTTATTGCTTTAATTCATACAGTCTGATTAAATATGCAGGGAGACAAGTCCTTCACGAGGGAACAGAGGAGTGCAGGAATGGCGGCGAGGATGAAGAAAGGGAGGGGGGGACGACGGGAACGTGGACACGCACCTTCTCCCTCAATCAGCCCGTCCCGCTACTTCTCCGGCTCCACCGAGGGACAGTAACCGCATTAACAATCCCCGGTCATCTGACAAGACTGCGGGCCGCAGACAGCGAGTCTTCCTTTTGTCTCCCAGCTAAAGGTAATCAGGTTGTGTTGTATCGAGTGGGCTCGGGCCCCCGGGCCGACTGCCTCCATATTTAGGAAGTTTCGACAGAGGGAGAAGAAAATGTACATCAGGGTGTAAAAACGGACTGAGCTCAATTAGGCAGCCGCTGGGGATTGAGAATGGTTAAATGGGAGGAAATCTTGTGAAGAAATTTGTTTAAGCTTATTGAAAAAGGGCAGATGGGAAAGCCCATCTCCATTGGTGCACCGCAAACTTAAAAACCCCCAGAATGAAACATTAGTGTTAAGTTGGTTCGATCACCCAAAGCTGCATTATGTCTCTCCTCAGTTTGCTCCTTAATTCCATCCAAGTAATCCCACATTATTGCCCTCTAACAGTACCCTAAACGGAGAATAAAAAGTTTGTTCCCCTCCAGCAGTGTATTACCAGGAAACTACAGGCCCCCTCCTCATTAAGTTATAGATATAAATGCTCCAAAGCATGAAATTACCCCCGAGCCTCCCTCTCCAAATAACCTGGTTTGCAAACAAATGATCCGAGCACAAGCAGTAAAAGGCAGATTATTAAAATAATAGGAGGGATTTAAATTTGCATCCACAGAATAATTCAGCAAAGAACTGTGCAATTACTCCTCCCCCTCCTCTGGCCTTGTTCACTCCACCTTTGTACTGGCAAGCAGAGTCCCTCGCACTTCATGCGTCCGTCTGTTCAGAGTTTGGTGTCTTCGGTGTGTCTGGATGTGCGATTATGTGAGAGAGAGTGTGTATATGTGCATGCATGTGTGGTCACCCACAGGAGTGTGTGCACTTGTCAAAATGCTGGGCTATTTACATGCTCATACTTCCTTATTCTACTCGGCCCTTATTTCTCTGCCCTGTTTTGCGGTATGATAAATATCTAACTTTATCTAGGGACACTAATAGTCCTTCCTCCTATGCTGGAGGAAATGGGGACAGATGAGAGAGAGAGGGAGAGGTGAGCAGGAAGGGACGAGGCAAAGGGTGCTCCGGTCTGCATTACCTCTGAGTTATGGCCCCCATTTGCATCTCAATCAGCCTCGTTGGAGCGCCCACCACCTTGGTAACACCCCCATCACCCCGCAGCCAACCCGGGTAATCAGGGAGATTTAGTGGGACTGGCAACCTACCGTGGGCACCCCCTGGCCGGGGCTCGCAGCTCATTCCCGGCCCCTGGTCTCGCTAAGGGCCCTCTGGGCCACATCCCAACACAGGAGAATGGCAGCACTTAACAAGACTGAGGAAGACCCAAATAGACGAGCAGCAGGAACAGGCCATAAAGCAGAGGGAAAACAAAGCACCGGCGTGATTGAAATAGATGTTCCAGCTCCGATGTCTGCATAGCGGTTTGTGTTGCCGCCTCATTAAAGCCAGTTGAAAAAACAAAACAAACAAAAAAAAGCAAACTTGAACTTGTTACCTGAAGTGAGAACATTTTGTCTCAGAGTTGATGATGGCACTGACACCATCCCACTGCTCCCCAGCAGCCAACGCGGGCTCACTCTTACATGTAATGGGAGTATGTGCGTGCACCACCAACACACACACACACGCGCGGTGTGATTTACAGAATGCAAATGCTCCACCTCAGACTTGCTCCTCTAGTTAGCGCTGTCTCATGGCTGAACCCTGCTACGGTATGATCACTTACACTCAGCCCTATTGATATTGTGACTCCGGCATCTGTTCGCCTCCTTGTTACTGCCTGTACCACAGCCTCCCATAAACCTGCGTGCATGTCGCGTGTGTGTGTGTCTGTGTGTGTCTGTGTGTGCACGAGTGTGTGTGTGTGTGCGTGTGTGTGTGTGTGTGTCTGTGTGCGTGTGTGTGTGTGGACCTCTGGGGGTAGAGAGTAGTCACAGTGCTCATGAAGAAGACAAGAGGCTGAGGAGGCTAATAGAGAACCACTTGACACACCAGGGGCCTAATCAACTGCGAAGACGCGTGCCCACAGCGCTACACCCGCCGCTAACACAAGCGCTCGCTGGCCTTTCCCTCGCCCTCTAATCACACACCGACGCACAAAGCGGTGAGAAACACAACAACGAGAGAGAAGGCAAGAGCAGAAACCGAACCTAAGCTGAAAACACAGAGGGTTTGGGTGAGAAGAGCAAAGGACTAATGTAAGAATACGTGTTCAAGATTTGGAGCCTGGTCGGGGTTATCAAAAATTCAGCCGAATAACTTCTCTCGTTCTGGGAAATGTACTTGTCAGATCACAGGTCAAGTATCAGCGCTGCGTTTGCAAAGGCAGGAGCAGTTCAGGCAGCACACAGGCCGGAAGAACAACTAACTAACATCAGCAAGAACATCATGTTTTATAACCCTTGAAAGACAGAGAAGGAAAGATTTCTATTGGCCCTAAACTGGCGTAGAGGAGGACCTTCCACCTCCCGCATCTAAGATCCGGTCACATCCAATGTCCAGACTCCTGACTTAACGTAAACATCGTAAACAGAGTGTGTATGTTGAATAGTGTTGGTGTGTCTCTAACCCCCCTTTGGCTGGTAAATCTTCTAGTTGACCCGCAGACCTTACATTCCTCAGCCAGGACAGAAACTGACTCCCCATCCTGTCAGACTCGTGTCTGCCTGCTTGGCAGATCCTGCTTCCCCCCTTACTTAACTCTTAAATCAAGACAAGACAGCAAACCCCCAACTAAGCCCATGAAAATAACTTTTGATTATCAATTCCCCCTTTTTACATAATTCATTATGTAAACCAAAAAAAATCAAAAGAAACCACCAATCTAAACGCTAAATATCTATATCAGTGAATACGGGTGAATGCAGCAGTCCTGGAAATCCCTAAACAGTACAAAAAATCTACACCACATCTAAACCGAGTATAATAGACACAGAATACATCCAGGATTTCTTTCTTCAGGTCCCTCGAAGTCGGTTCTTACCATACCTATCTCCTCTCCAATCTCCTCCGGCCCTAACAATTGGATCCTTTCATGTAACAAAGCCATCTGGTATGGCAGGGGTATTTTAGCATCTATTGCAGAGGTGATGCCTCGGAGACATAGTTGTCTGATACAGGGGATGCAGCAGCATCCACAAAGGGCAAAAACCACTATTACGATTACTAAGGTCAGAAAAACTGACAGGAAGAAGCCCTTCCACTGTCCAAAGTATTTACCAAACCAATTACCGACGGTGCCGTCTATACCAGAGTGTTCAGCTAATTCAACAGACATGGCTCTTAGTCCGTGTAATGCTCTAGTAAAGGATCCATCTGGGGCGGTGTTATTGGGGATAAAAGTGCAGCACGCTTGGCCAAACATCGCACACACTCCTCCTTTCTCAGCTAATAACATATCCAAAGCCATCCGGTTCTGGTAAGTCATCAATGAGGTGGCCGATAGTTGGCTGTGCACCCCTTCCACAGCATCTCTTGTCATATTGGTGAGCCGCTGGATATTGAAATGTACATAATTTAGTTGATCCACATTTTTGTTCACAGTTATAAAAAGGAACAATGATTCCCATCCGGCCGCTATCTGATCCGTTAACTTGTATTGATCAGGTACCCCTCTCGGCACACTATCACACAGTGCGTGGTTACTTCTGCAACTTTGTATGGACCTTCCCAGCGGGGATCAGTCCAACTGAGTCTGGCTACTTTACGTAGTACCCAGTCATCCACCTCCACTGGTGCACACTCTCCTTCTTCTTCAGAAAGGATCTCTGTCACCTGTTGAGAGATACTCATCACAGTATTATTACACATTCTCATATAGTCAGATATTTCCACATGTTGGTACTGCAATGGGCTGACAGTGGTAGGCAAAGTGGTTGTTAACGGACAAGGCATCTTTCTTCCCGTTAATACCTCATGGGGGCTTATCCCTAACTTAGAGTTAGGACATGATCTTATCCCATACATCACTATTGGCAGGGCTGCCACCCACGTCAGCTTCGTTTCAGCACAGACTTTAGCCTAACCTTCCTTTATGGTTCTGTTAGCTCTCTCAACTAGCCCTTGAGACTGAGGATGATAAACTGCCCCAAATTTATGTTTGATCCCAAACGTTTTCTCTATTTCTTGTAGTTCAGCGTTCGAGAAGTGTGAACCATTATCCGATCGTATGACTTCTGGAATACCAAATCTGGGTATTAGTTCTCTGGTCAGCCATTTTACTACGTCTGCTGCTCTTTCTGATTTTGTGGGGATCACCTCCACCCACCTAGAAAAAGGATCAACGCATACCAACAAATACCTCTTGCCCTCAACTCGATTCTTCATTCCCATGTCTGTGAAGTCAATTACCACCTCTTTCCATGGTGCCATAGGGGCAGGGAAACTTCCAAGTCCAGCCTTCAGTGTTAATCTCCACTTTTATTGCTCTTCAGCCCAAAAGCAAAGCAGAGGGTGGGAGACATGTCTGTTACTTGCAGATACAACTCAGCTCATGCTCAGTTTGATCCAATCTATTGATTCATTACTGATAGATCACCAACCTCTCATGGTTAGCGTGTCCAAATGTAAGGGTGTACTACTTGTTGAACATTACCGTCTGTAACAAGTTTCCATATTTCGTGTACTGGTGCTATAAATGTTCCTTTGATCAGACATTTGCTTCCATCATCAAGATACTGTATCACGTGTATCGTGCACTATACACTCAATAGCAGCACTCAACAATTTACCGCCCATCTCTGAATTTAGGAGAAAACTCGAAAAACTACGAACATTAATCTAAAAAATGGACAATATAAACAACAACTCTCCTAATTCCTTATCACCTTCATTCCTCATTTAAATCCTACACAACCTTATCTCTTAATTTTCAATGACTGATTTCCCCTTTTTTAATCAATCTTCCCTACGGGTTTAAGTCTAGTTTCAGCTGACACTCTCAGCAGTTTATAATCTCTAGTCTCCCTTTTTGTACTTGGAATGTGAGTCGTAAACCGTGGAGGCTGAGGGTGCTTATCTAAGCTGTTGGAAAGCAGCAGGGGTTGGTGTGTCACCAGTCAGTTGTTTAGGGCTCGTCAGAACTCTGTCTCCATCAGAGCAAGTGGCATCTGTTGCTGTAGTCACCACATATGGGGAGGTGGAGGCTGGGGTGTGCCCAGTCCCTGGTTCTACCTGGGCTGCAGTGGGTAGAGAAACCTTCCAGGAGGAGCGTTCGACCGCGTGTTTTGGTCAATAGGCTTTGCAAAGCTGATTGTCTTGCCGTGGAAAGTGTGAACGCGTTTGACTGTAAGAACGCAACTATTCCATGCGATGTGTGCACAACAGTCTGGTGTTCCATTGTTATATGGGCCGTTTTAATCAACGCTCTTCCAATAGCAGCTACGTTTCTGACACACAAGGGATGCCCGATTTCCACGTTATCCAGCTTACCACTATAGTACATCAAAACCTTACGATCTGTGTTACCCTCCCCCTTTTGAAACAGAACGGAATTCACAAATCCGTTCTTTTCATCAACATCCAGATGGAAGGGTCTCGAGTAGTCAGGGGGGTGAAACGTGGCTGCGCTGGCCATGGCCTGCTTGGTGGCAATAAATGCAGCCTCCGCCTCCCGGGTCCACACCAAAGGCTTTGAGTAGTTTTTATAGCCTGCACCCAATATTAGCGCCCTCAAGGGGGCCACCTGCACCGAGAAATCAGGTATAATATTCTAGCTCCATGTTACAAGTCCTAAGAATGTCATCATTTCTCTAACCGTCGTGGGCCGAGGATGTTGCAAAATGGACGACTTCTGTGTGTCAGTCATAGCTTGCCCTGATGGTGACACAATTCTCCACAGAAAATTCACCTTCTGTCTCCCAATCTGCAATTTCGATTTAGACACTTTGAAGCCGTTTTCCTGTAACCACTGCAGAACCGTTCTGGTAGCGGACATAATCGTTTCTGAACTAGTCCCTGCTAGCAGGATGTCATCCACATATTGTAGTAAAACAACTCCTTCTGGTAGTTCCAACTCGGCCAAAAGAGTCCACAGCACAGGGCCTATTGCTTTTAACATTGTATAAGGATTTGGGGTGTCATAGTGAGATGGTACTACAACTTTGTTGACGAGCCTCAAATCATGCACCATTCTATAGTCAGGCTTTCCGGGTTTAGGGACCGGGTTAATCGGGGTATTCCAGGGGGACCCCGTCCTCTCCAATACACCTGCCTGCAGCAACCCTTCAATTGTTTTTTCTATCCCTGCGATTTATTCCTCCCTTAAGGGGTACTGAGGACGGTAAATTGGGACCGTTCCGGTTCTTAATTCAATTACCACTGGGGCCATTGGAATCAATCCCACATCAGCTCCCCCTTTTGTCCAAAATGTATCAGGAAAATCATCTAGCATGAGCTGTGTGTTCTCATGGTCAGTATTTTCCCTACCATGTGTGCGGCTTAGCAGGTGTTTCTCTGGTATAAGTTTTACTTCTGAGGTATGTGCAATACGGTACATGTCATTAGCCTGAGAGTAATGTAAGTTAACATTTTGAGTGGGCACCCAGTCCGTGGCATCAACCCCCGCTTTAACCATCGGCCCCATGTTCTTAGCTTCTCCTCCGCTTTGGATGAGCAAGGTGATGTGAGGAGCAGAGGTCTCTTGTAGCGCATATAGAACTTGTAACTCAGAGGTTAGTTCCACCGCAGCTGCCACACCTTGTTTCCCCACATAGATCTCTCGGACCTTAACAGCAGGATGTCCATGGACCTCGCTTTCAAACTCAAGTCCACTCCACAGGGTGTCATAGTTCTCATCAGGAGACAGCGAATAGTTCATCGTGCAATGAGGAGGATCCGCAGGTGGTTCAGTCGGGTGTAATACCTTGAACCATGGGCCCCAACGGTGGACAGTCTCATGCAGAACAGTTCGATCATAGTCCTCCACTCTCCCCCACCAGACCTCTGCTTCGTCATTCAGCGTCTGTTGAACTTCAGCTTGCAGCAACTGGTGGCCATAAGAGTGGGGTGTGGCACATCGTTGCTGTGTCCCATCCGGGAATGTTACAGTGATACATCCCTTCGTCATTTGCATAATGATATTTTGGGAACACAAAATGTCTCTTCCCACCAGGTTAATCGGGCAGGCAGTGGAAACCAAAAAGGATTGGTCAAAACAGAGTGATTTCCATTTACATGGGACTCGAATAGAAAGTGGCCACTCCTCTGATTGACCCGAAAATCCGATAACTGGCACAGTATTCCTTGATGGTGGCAGTGGCGTGTTTATTGTGGAATACCTAGCACCTGAGTCCAGCATACATCTGTAATCTCTTCCGTTGATTGTCAGAGTCACCATGGGTTCTGGAAACAGGTTACCGTCAGCCGTCGGATCTGGGCACCCCTATGGCATTTGCTGATGACCTGGGGCCTGATGCCGCAGGCTATTACCCTGTTGTAGTGTATGTGGTGCTTGTGGTGGATAGATATCGTAAGGGTATTGAGCTGGGTTGGACTGAGGCCTCTGACCCTGAGGTGGATGGGGGCATGCGTCGGACCAATGTCCAAGCTGCCCACAGCTGAAACAAGTATTCTGTCGTTGTCTAAACTGCCCTCCATTGTTCGGAACTCGGCCACGATTTCCCCCTCCCCACTGTCTTTTCGGTTGCCTGAAGCCACCGTACAGTGGGGCCCCCATCATGTGTTGTGGTTGCGGGGCATAAGGTTGGGGATAGTAAGCCTGTGGAGGAGTGTACGCGGCCTGTTGTGGCTGCTGGCAGGCTGGCGCACGTGGAAAGGGAGGGGGGTCTGGATAAGGGTCATATTGAGGTGGCCCTTCCCCCTGAGATGGCGCTGTTGTTTGGGTCATCTGTTTGGCTTCACTCTTGCCCTGGTTCAACTTCTCTCTGCTTTCCTTCAGCTGTGCTTTCGCCAATTGTAACTGAATATTGTTTAATTCACCCTTTTCCTTATCATATTTTTCTTTGCTCCGGTTCACATAGTGTTTAATCTGTGAGGACCAAGCATCAAAATTCATGTCAGACAACCCCACTATTCCTCTTAGTTGGGTCTTCATTGTCTCCGAGACAGATGACTCTATGGCGCCGCGAAAAAGAAGCTCGGTTCTGTGATCATCCATGACACCTTCCCCTAACTTGTTGTCCCATAATTCTCTGACTCTCCTTAAATAACTATTTCCACCCTCACTGTTGTGTGGGGGAACATAAGTGAGTTCTGTGGTAGCCACCTTCACAGGATATTGAAGTCTGAGCTTTGGCCAGAGCACTGACACCCAATTTGCCAGAGGCTCCCCGTCAGGGAGGTCAGAGGTCCCGGCTTCCCCCTCTAACTTGGAGGTCAGCTAGTGAGGCACACGCCACAAAAATTCTTCTAAGATCCCCCAAACCGGGAACACTACCCGCACACTGAGCAAGGAACCCACGAATCCACGCTGCACCACCCTTCTCTATTTTAGGTAATGCGAGCTTCATCATGCTTAGGTCTGACAATGCGAGTGGCGCATATGTTGTTTTTTCACTTCCGTCTCTACAAATAGCCGTTAACAGTGGTAGTTGATGAGAGGCCGGAGCATCCCGTCTGATTTTTGACTTAGATTTCAAATCATTACATTGATGCACATTCGCTCTGGCTGCATTCCCCTGATAATATCTGTTCCTATTACCTCTTAACCCCCCTGTCTCATGGCGCTCCATCGGAGTAGATGTGGTTTTTGTGACTCTAGCGCTGCTCCATGCTCCTGAAATTCCTCGTCCCAATCATCTGCAGGGACAGGCTCATCTTCCTCTGACTCAACCTGCCTCCCCCGCTCATCCTGTCCACGCCGGGTGATCGATTGCCGCTCTGCCTGGGCTATGACTTCTAACAAAGTTTCTTCTCCTGCAACTCTTCCTCCCCCTACATTAAATGAGGTCATAGGTCTGTGCTCGGGTTGCCGCTTCTTTACAACTGTCGAGTGACCCTGTGGTGTGTTAGGATTACTCCAATCGACAGGCTCCGGCTGGGGCCTGTCCTCCAAATATTGTACCGTCTCTGAGAGAAAAGCAGAAACCTTCTCCACTCCATCATTCTCTTCATGTGGATATGGAGTTACCTGTAACAACCCTTTTTGAACTACCAAAACCTGAGATTCTCCTGGATTAGTAGCTTTCCCTTGCCTCAGTGGCATCTGATGTGGTTCATTTAACAACCGATTAGCCTCCGCATATGGGCCTGTCGAGTAGGGAGGAGGCGCACTAGATTTACAACCGGTCTCATGCACTTTCTCTTCTCCTGCTTTGGTTTGCGGCAACTGCATTGCCGTCTTACTCACGAATACCGCATTTATTTCTCCCAGAAATGTTCTACAGTCCACTAAGAACTCATCTGCCTTTTCTGCACTTTTCTTCTCTTTTCCACAAAATCTCCCCTTAACGGCAAGGAGCGCATGCGCTTGGTCTTTTCCTCTTCTCGCCATCCTAAGATGGTCCTGCAGCTGCTCGCCTGTTGGTTGAGAATCCGTCTCCCTTCCAACATTCCTCTTTCCTGCCTCTGTGCAACCCACTTATCTACGTACCACACGGATTGTAACTTGGATTTCTACAGACTAAGAGTCGACCTCAGGGAACTCAAGTGAGCCCCGTCGTTCCTTTTTAAACTCTTCATATATTTACCTAAGTCCCTAAACCTAAACACCTACACTATTCTAAACTGCCAGTCCACTGCATTCAAACGTGGGACTGCAGTTACCAGAGGTATCTACGTACCACACGGATTGTAACTTGGATTTCTACAGACTAAGAGTCGACCTCAGGGAACTCAAGTGAGCCCCGTCGTTCCTTTTTAAACTCTTCATATATTTACCTAAGTCCCTAAACCTAAACCCCTACACTATTCTAAACTGCCAGTCCACTGCATGCAAACGTGGGACTGCAGTTACCAGAGGTATCTACGTACCACACGGATTGCAACTTGGATTTCTACCGACTAAGAGTATATATATTTTTACCTAAATCCCTAAACCTATGGACACTTATTCACTTTCCCTAACGTTGAATTCAGTGTGAGTATGTGCTTATACTTTACATGTGATCAACAGGAAATTTTCAAATTTAGTTTTAAATTTAGTGGTCTTATAACGACCTTATTCAGTCAATGGACAGAGACGAATTCTGCAGTTGACAACAAATCTTTTTAGAAGTATCCAATCACAGACATTTTATTCATTTAGAACAAAAGGTTGTCTGCTCACCTGATTCTGTTTTGGGCCCTTGTTGTCAATGCTGAACCACGCCGCCGGTCCTTTCAGCTCGGTCCGGAAAACGGACGTCCCCGTCTTTCTTTGTCCAGGTCAGCAAATCACGTCGAGGTCACCAAATTGTAAGAATACGTGTTCAAGAATTGGAGCCTGGTCGGGGTTATCAAAAATTCAGCCGAACGACTTCTCTCGTTCTGGAAAATGTATTTGTCAGATCACAGGTCAAGTATCAGCGCTGCGTTTGCAAAGGCAGGAGCAGTTCAGGCAGCACACAGGCCGGAAGAACAACTAACTAACATCAGCAAGAACATCATGTTTTATAACCCTTGAAAGACAGAGAAGGAAATATTTCTATTGGCCCTAAACTGGCGTAGAGGAGAACCTTCCACCTCCCGCATCTAAGATCCGGTCACATCCAATGTCCAGACTCCTGACTTAACGTAAACATCGTAAACAGAGTGTGTATGTTGAATAGTGTTGGTGTGTCTCTAACCCCCCTTTGGCTGGTAAATCTTCTAGTTGACACGCAGACCTTGCATTCCTCAGCCAGGACATAAACTGACTCCCCATCCTGTCAGACTCGTGTCTGCCTGCTTGGCAGATCCTGCTTCCCCCCTTACCTAACTCTTAAATCAAGACTAGACAGCAAACCCCCAACTAAGCCCATGAAAATAACTTTTGATTATCACTAAACAAAAAGGGACTCAGGCGGAGAGAGGGGATGGAGAGTTTCCAGATGAGGAGCTGATTTTCAGTTATCAGAATCAAATATTAGTGAGGAAAAAAAAGCTGGGGAGTGGGCAACATTAATCAAAGTGTTCACCTAGTGGGCAGCCATATGGCAGATCAGCACGCCAACAGTGCAAACTTGCTGATCTTCAGTAACAGGGTGCAATTAATTCCACTGGCAGCATTCATCTCTCCCTTGCAAACTGAAGAGCGGGAGGTAGAACGGAAGGAGCGAACAGAGGGTTTGTTATGACTTCACTCCTCCTCTTCAACTCTTTCTTCCGCTCTCGCACCCTCTGAGCGGAGGAATCAAGCCTGGGTGATGAATGAAGCGGACACCGGGGGCCTCGGGTGGGCAAGAAAAAGTGGAGAAATTAGGAGGGACCAGGAAAGCGGTGGTGAGAAGGGAAGGTGCATCAAATCTGATACTTGTCCACATCTGATCCAAATGTGTATGCTTATTAAGACATTGCTATTTTTACGATGATATTACGGATTGCTTTTCGCAAGCAAGAAAACCCCCAAAATGACCACATCAGAACGCCATTCTACTTATGAACAATCTTAATGAGTGGAAGGAATGTGCATCAGTAATGGTCAAAATATACAACCTCATAAATCCAAAGTATTTTCAATTATCTGGCCCACATTACAGCTATTTCTTCGAAAGGCTGTTCCAATAAAACACTGTCTAGTAATACTTTCCAACTCACAAATATCACTAATACACAGAAAACCCGGCAAAAAAAACAGTTGTCTCAGACAGTAGGAACACAAGTTTTTACACTGAGCAATAGAAGCACAAAATAAATATGCAGTTTACCCTCAAACACCATCTCAGTTAATCTTGGCTCTCTGTGCAACATTAAAAATACTGTTTTGTTATCAGATATAAATTAATGTAAATTAAAATAGAAAATATGGTAATGATGAGTGACGTCACACTCAGCCATGTCTTCTTGAGTTGGAAAACATTTTATGGTAATAGATGGTCAATATTTATGAAATCACTTGGTGAGCCGCCAGAATAGAGCCTGACCACACGCGCACACACACACACACAGACACACACACAGACACACACACAGACAAACTGTCTGTTTGGTTTCATGTAAAATTAGCTTCTCCCCTGGCTCTTAACACAAGCTCATCTCCATTAGCGGCAACCTAGTAAAACTGACTCCTGCAAATCAGTTGTGGATATCCCCCGACCCTCTCGTCCCCCCCGTCCATGCAAATACACTGCATGTGCTCTCTCATGTCCACATCTCCGTAACTCAGCTCATCCCACAGGCCCAGTCACCATACCACCCATACCAATATCATAAATGACTGTGGGGGAAGCCTTCATTAGGGCAGCGATGCCCCTCCACCCCCCCCTAATCAGAGTATTCTCCTTGTGCGCGTTGTTGGGATGGTGCTTTATGGCCCAAGTGGGGCTTTGTTAATGAGGAAGTACACACGTCTCCATTTCCTGTCTAGCCAGGTCGGCAGTTCCTGGATTTGGCCCCATTATAATCACAATGCTTTTTTTAATGAGCTATATTCATCTTGGTCATGCAAACACCATGTAGACGATACAATAACAGAATAAATGAAAAGATACACGGAAATAATTAAACTAATACTCTGGACAAACATTGTGCCATAGTCAGAGACATTATTACTAACCTTTGGAGTTGAGAAGATATAAATTACAAGATGAGTGGGGGGGGGTTTTCCTTCAAATAATTGATGTCATTGATCTCTCTCCAAAGGAGTAGACCTATTGAGTGCACTCATAGCAACATGCGTTTAAACCCACATGATGACACCTGAATAATTGCAATGTCACAGTAAATTCTGCTGCCGTGTTCTCACAAACTCTGCGCCCTTCCATGTGCCGCTCCCGGCCCGCTCATTCTTCTCCATACACCTCTAAACTCTCAAGATCCCCATCTTTCCGTCCCTCCATCATCCCCCTCTTCACTCCCAGGCCTCGTTGACATTAACATGGAGCGCTCACATTTTCCCATGGTTCCCCCATGTTGCTCTCCGCATGTCAGCGCGGGAGGCTTTATGGCCCACATCCATCAGCGTCACACGCCAGGATTTATGGGAGATGGAGTCCAAACCTGATCGCTCTGAATCAGTCTTGCTGAAGCCGACCCCTGGGCAGCTGTGGGACGTAATGGATGAGCATCCTCGCCTCCCGCCCCACCTCGCCTCCCTCCCTCCCTCTTCAGCCAAACTCTGCACTCTCATGACTTTTCCTCCCCTCTGCCCATCAGTGGAGTCCTCTTCCTGGCCCCATTTGGCTCGTCGTGGTCATACGTTCAAACCCATGTGGAGATTAGGTTTGTGACTCCCTGAAGAACACACACTCGCTAACGAAGACAAAAGCTCATCATTCGCTGCTGTGGGGTTGGTTATATTGTGGCTAATTTATCCCGACACTGTATTAAGAGGGAGCAGTGCCCTTCGGAGGAGAGATGACCAGAGCGGTAGGAATGATGATGGGTCGGTCAAATGAGCTCCACCCTCTCGTGTCGATTCTGGTTTGAAGAAGAAAAAGCTGAAGACGAGCAAAACGCACAGCGGGAGGCTTAAAAAACTGTTTACAGATCAATGGATGATGTCACAGTGGCTACGTCCATTTCTTACATGTCTATGTGTGCTACTGGCGCTCCTTACACATCACGCGGTCATGTAGAGAAATCCAAAGCTCGATGGGACCGCTGTGCCGAGTCACACTTGCTGAGCCATGATTGGACATTTGCCATCGACGGGACGGACAGTTACCGAAAAAAGACGGAACTCAGTAACAGAACATCAATTCGATGGAACAGCATTGGCGCAACAAAAAAGCTCAGCAAAGTTCGAAGCGACGTGCTTTCTCCTCATGGCGTACGGCCCCCTCTGCAGAATGATTACACCGAGCCCCCACGGTCTGCACGTAATGACCGAGGGAGCTAGAGGTCAACAGTCGGGCTGTGTTCACTGGTTTACAGCAGGTTTTATTACAGTTATTTGATATATTTACACAACCTCTTCACCTTCTAACCTACCTCTATACAGAGGTGATTATCTAAAAGTTGCACAGCGCACACACACACACACACGCTCACTTGTCAACCGGAAGACACAAAACATATTGCCCTGCGACCCCCCGAACAGGTCAGTACCCTAATAAAGGCTTTACACTATGAAAGAAACACAGTGAGGCAGCTCCGACACCTCTGAGCCTCCCTCGTCGTAGACAAACAAACAAACACACACACACACACACACACGCACGCACACTCACAGGTCAGGAGAGCCTGTAGCGCCCGTGGTGCAGGGGAGCAGAGCGGCTTGAACCCGTAATATGCTGCGCTCTCCCCTGGTGCCACTTGTTGGAGTTTTAGTGCTGGGGAAATTACGCCTGCTCTCCAGTGCGAGACGACCGAAACGCCGGATCACTCTCTCGGACGTAAACACACCTGGGTACGTCTGGCGTTGGAAGGGGGTAAAGCGGTTATTCATTCACTCCTCACACACAAGATCAATCTTGTGCGACGTCGCATCGTGAGATGAGGACGCATCGGGCTGCTAACGCTATTCTGTAGAACAAATTCTTTGCCAACGTTTAGGCATCATCCCTGGTGAGGGGGGTGGGAGACCTTCATCATCGAAATGTTCAGCTAAAATGAACACAACATCCAGCCTACTCTGCAAGTCAAATGTGAGCTGAGAGATCATCATTGACAGGAGAGAATGAAACTAATAAAAAGGCAGTGTATCAAAGTATCGCAGTTAAGCATTAGTCAGGTGAGGGCAACAACACCACAACGCTGGTGTTCTCTAAATTAATCCCTCTCGTCTTGTGCTTGATTTATGGATCCGTAAAAACACACGTTGTTTTTAATCTACTGCTGCCTGGATCTGCCCCTCTAATGAAATGTGGATCTGCGTGTGCGTGTGTGTGCGCGCGTGTGTGTGTGTGTGTGTGTGTGTGTGTGTGTGTGTGTGTGTGTGTGTGTGTGTGTGTGTGTGTGTGTGTGTGTGTGTGTGTGTGTGTGTGTGTGTGTGATAATGATGTATGGTCTTATTCTTTGAACATGCATTTTCTCTCTGTTAAATATGCATCCAGTTACACAGACTGATTAAGTTGTAAACCAGTGTTAAAACACACATATACATACGTAGATGCATGCATGGATCTGTGGGCGCCCACACACACACAAACACAAATGCAACTTCCCAGAAAATAATGATAGCTGTGCCTGGGGCAGGGTTGTTTGGATGCCTGGAGCGGTTCACTGATATCAATTCCATGAGACCTGACTGCAGAGGATATCCTATGAACACCGGACACGGCTCAGAGACACGGCCGCATCAACGAGGAACATTTGACAGGGGCAAGAACGACGTTTTGCACCTAAAAGTTATATTTGTATATTTATTCTAAGGAATTACCATTGTAGAAAATCCTACATATGTACACGGTGAATACTTGGCAAGAATTAAAAGATTGCCATTTGTCAGCCGCCTATTCCTTTTCAAATAGTCCTATTGTGATTTGAAATAAAATCACAATTGTATCTCTGAAAGAGAAATGTTTAACAGCCTATTCTGATCCTGTTTTTTGTTAGAAAGAGCACTTATATCTGACGTCACGTTGATGTTGAGACATGCTTGTCCGTTCGTTAGTAGACGATCCCTCTGTCCTCCACAACAAACACAAACTGACCGCAGGCCACACGCACGCACACCACTGTCCTGTCGTTGTTTTGTCTCGTGTGCAACAACTAAATCCGACATGGATGTGAAGGCCACAGAAGAGCGAGCCCGTGTATGCAACCCCACACACACACACACACTCATTTAGTTCCCGACAGGTGTTCGTTTCTTCTCGAGGAGTTATGAAAGATGACGAGCGAGCGCATCAGACATTTTAAATTAAACAGAGACATCCACCACACAACTACATCTAATTAGCCTTTTGCATCTCCTGTGAACTTTATCGAGGGATCTGAGAGCCTGTGCTAATTTCAAACTGTGAAAAAGATGCTAAAAAGCTCGGGGCAGTATCGGATAAATGTTGTATTCAGTTGGCAGATGGTTGCTGCATTCAACAGGACATTTTATTTCTGTGTTTGCTTGCTTGGCAGACATCACCTTAGCCTCAGTCTATTTGGCACATCAGAATTGGCTCATCTCCTGATTAAAAAAAAATGACAGAGTGGGCTGGACCTCTGTGGTCAGCACTTCTCTGGACTTCAATAAAAACATTCTCTGTTGGCAGAGAGAGAAAGGGTGAAGGAGATCGAAGAAACCGCTCACCTCTCTCATCATAAGAATCCCTCGTCCCAGGGCCATGAGCCCACCTTCAGAGGGGAAGCGTGAAAGAGCGAGGGATGAGAGTCCGTCAGGTTCAAACAACAAAGAGCTGCTGCCTCACACATCCTTCCTCAACCTGTCCCCTTCAGTGGCAGTGACATCATTTAAATCCTCCCCAACGTGACCTGTGACAAGTGACCTGTCATTCTAACGCTCACACCTCCGTGTGAGACGGACGGCGAAACTGCTTATTTAGCGGAAAACATCACCCGGCTAACAATGTGATTTATTCTAAATTATTCCTCCGCGGTGCTCCTTCACAGAGAGTGTTAGCCCATAGTTCACTGTGGTCCAGGCAATTAGGAGCCAGCCACACCTCTACAGGAGACTGAGCACCTGGCTGTAGCAGACAGACGTGAGGAGGAGGAGGAGCAGAGCCGTGCGGCGCACAGCTTTCCACGACGAGCAGGAATAACTAAAGCAGGGCAGTGAGGTAGATTGAGGAATGCAAGCCAGGCACTTTAGGATTCATTTAGGTGCCCCCCCCCCCATCTCCCATGTCACTTTATTAGCAGTCTGGGAAGAGTGATGCATGTCCCAAAGCTATGCAAAATGCATAATCAAGCATTTAAAAACGCACCCTAGATGGGTGTGTGCAACCTGGATGCATGTGCACACACTTGTGCACACACGGGGTACTTGCACAGAGTACCATATAGACGCACAATGATACACACACAAAATGCTTACTACTGTAAAAGCTTGTGGTGTAACAGTCAGTGCTTCCTATAGTTCTCCCACGGGATGCATTGCAACAGCCCCCTGTGTAACGCAAAGAAATCCTCAATGGTCGATTTCAGTAAAGCCTACAGAGCTTTGTGGGGTCGTTTGTTTGAGGAATCCGAGCTCGGTGAATTTGAGGAAAAAGGGGGTTAATTTACATATCGCAATTCCACTCTCATCCCCATCCCCTCCTTTCTGGTCTCTTCAGCAGCGAGCCAAAGCAGACTTTAGTTGGGGAAGTGGGACTTTTTTATCCCCAGTCTATAGAAATACTCCACGTACAAAACAAACAAATAAGCAAATACGTCGAGATGAGAAGGGCTCCCAGGAGAGATGGACGCATGCTACGAATATGCGAGGAAACAGGTTTTCACAATGCCTCATCCTGGAAATAAGGGGGGAGCCGCCGCTCCGTCGATGATTCAGTGGAAGCACCTGAGATTAGAGGAGACGGTTGGGAGAGCAGCAACAGAGCAAAGTGCAGGTGTTACGTCGGCGAAGAAAATCGGCAAAAGCACAAGCGCCAACAACAACCTCCACTGGATTTTTCTGAGCTTAAACAGTGATGTGTCAGCACAACCACGTGCAAATTACCTTTGCCAATGCTTTCGAATGAAAGGTATGCATGCTTTAATTGAACAATTGAGATAATCCGTTGCTTTTCATCTGGTTGTTTCAGAGAAAATTAGCTTATGACATGACATTGAAACATTTAAAATGAATAGAAAACGACTAACTATGATCTACTGGGATCTCTGGCGGCAGAGGAACGTTACAGACCTGCTCACTGACCTGGGAAATGGGCTTCAATTTCCTTAATAATTGAGGGAGGGGGAAAAAAAGCTACAGAATCGAAAGGTGAACGGAGGGGGACAAAAGTCTTCTGAGGCCTTTTGAAAATAAAAAAAGAAAGCGCAAGGGGGGGGGTGACTAAAAGAGCTGCATCCTGAGGCCCTGGAGTCAGCATTTCACAAGTGTCACTTCCTGTTCCTGAGCAGGAAAGTAGTTTTCTAAAGGAAAGGTGGGACTTTGCCACCTCACGCTATCGTATTTTCTAAGACTTGACGAGTAAACATACATTCTCAGCAATGGGAACTTCATTCATGTACAGAGCAGACTAGACGTTTCCCCGGATGGAGAAGACGACGGGCGCCATTCATTCTGATGTGACCTTAAATGTATTCCTCTGCTATGTACAAAAAAAATGTAAAATGTAAAAATCAAACAACAAATATATACTTTCTTTTATATTAATCGATTTACAGTGAAGTTTTTAAACACGGCTTGAGTCGGCCTGAGAACAACGGAGGTTAGAGGATCGCGACAAAGGGTGTGAGTGTATTCTTTGTCTGATGTTGATATCCAGCAGAGGAACCGTCTGCCTGTACGAGTGGCCTCTGCTTATCGTCCCTCAGTCCGTCAGTCCGTCTCTGCCTCTGTTAATGCTGCTGTTTGACATTGCAAGCAGCAGGCTTCTTTTTTTTACTCTCCCAGCATCCTCTGTGGACAGTGGAGCCTAATTGGTTCCAGAGCAGACCCTGACAGAACTCTCCTCAGCGGCACACAGCCATATTAATACCCCCCCTGCCAGCCACACCCACACACAACAAAAATAAGCACAGCAATCAGCAGCTGGCTCGCTAATTAACGCCCTTACAAAGCATCTCATTAGCATGTGTTGTAGAAAGGGGCAGTGGGGGAAATAAGCATTTTGGATTAAAAAAGGAAAGAAATTACTAAATAAGACCATGCCGCACAAGAGTGTGTGTGTGTGTGTGTGTGTGTGTGTGTGTGTGTGTGTGTGTGTGTGTGTGTGTGTGTGTGTGTGTGTGTGTGTTGTATTCTACTCAGGGACCAAGGGCCTTGGTTGGCCAATTGTATCTCAGGGGAGTCCATTACAGCTCTCTGAGGGAGACACTGAGTCAAAGATAAGCAGAATTTTAAAGGCAATCAGGGAAAATAAATCTCTGGCACGCGGGCAACACTTGTTAACCAGCAACTTAACCTGCCGGTACTGTGAGCAGAATAAGAGATGGAAAGGGACGGTTGGGGACAGGCAAAAATGTCCACACAGTTTAATGTCTTATAGTAGATGAATGATGAAGATTTTGGCTTCTCACACATATTTGCCCCGTACTTTCGTATTTCGTCTCTTCCCATCTCCTTCTGCTCTTCTTCCATCCTTCCCAGAACCCATCTGCCAGTTTATTCCCTCCTGGTTTTAATGTGGCTTCATCACAGCCTGTAAAAACAGCCCCCTTTGAACCCTATAAAGGCAGCCAACATCAGGCTTTTTGTAAAACACAATGATAAGGTAAATGTTTATCCCCTCTCCGCCACTCTAAACTCCCCTAATGAGCCTGCTGGAGGGGGCTCGCACCGCAGCTCGGATACACTGAGAGGGAGAGAGAGAGAGAAAGGGAAAAGGGCGTTCTGTGCACATCAGGCCATCGGTGTGGAGATGCAGATGAAGCCCCGTCATAAAAAAAAAACATGTAGCATAAACACAGCAAGAATAAACTAATTTCATAATAAAAAAGATCAGCAAAATGCACAAAGAAAGGCAAGGCAAGGCAATTTTATTTGTATAGCACTTTTCATACACAAGGCAGACTGAAAGTGCTTCACATCATAACATTTCATAAATAAAGTGAAATAAAATGCAGGAATTAAAAGACAATTAAAAACAGCAAATACAATTATAAATTAAAATCTTATTTAAATTGTTTAATTAAAGGCAGAGGTTAAAGTGCAATGTAGGTAAAATTTAGCAGAAGGCGAAGCTGAACATAAAGGTTTTCAGTCTTGTTTTAAACGTGGTCAGAGTTGGGGCAAGTCTTAAATCTTCAGGAAGTTCATTCCAGCAGTTTGTTGCGTAGTAACTAAATTATGCTTTCCCATGATTTGTATTTACTCTGGGAATCAGTAACAGATTGGTGTCAGAAGATCTTAGTGATCTTGAAGGCTTATGTAGTGGAAGCATATCAGTGATATACTTTGGCCCTAAACCATGTAGTGATTTATATGTAAGCAGTAGGATTTTGAAATTAATTCTCTGACATACTGGGAGTCAATGTAAGGATTTAAGAATTAGTGTAATGTGCTCACATTTTTTGGTCTTTGTTAGAACTCTTCCAAAAAAAGCTGCCTGACAGTTTTTTTTGGGAGACCTGCAAGGAGACCATTACAATAGTCTATACTAGTTATAAAGGCATGTACAAGTGTTTCTAAGTCTTGAGCTGACATGAGCCCTCTAAGTCGTGCAACATTTTTGAGGTGGTAGTAGGCCGATTTTGTTACTGATTTGATGTGACTCTCCAAGTGTAAATCTGAATCCATAATAACCCCCAGATTTCTGGCTTTATTTGATGTTTTCAGGGACAGAGAGTGAAGGTGTTGGGTTACTTTAAACCTTTCTTTTTTAGCACCAAATACAATGATCTCAGTTTTGTCTTCATTTAGTTGTAGGAAATTTTGACACATCCAGTCTTTGATTTGCTCAATGCACTGGCACAGAAGATCTATGGGGCGATAGTCGTTTGGTGATAGCGCTACATAGATTTGGGTGTCATCAGCGTAGCAATGGTGGTCAATTTTATTTCTTTGCATGATTTGTCCTAGTGGGAGCATGTAGATGTTGAATAAAGTCGGCCCTAAGATCGAACCTTGGGGGACTCCACACGTTACGTCGGTTGTTTCTGATACAAAGTCACCAATGGAAACAAAATAGTTCCTGTCTTGTAGATATGACCTGAACCAGTTTAAGACTGTGCCTGAGAGCCCCACCCAGTTTTCCAACCTGTCCAGAAGTATTGAGTGGTCGACAGTATCAAATGCAGCACTGAGGTCTAATAGCATTAATATTGAGTCTGTGTTAAGACGGATGTCATTTACAACTTTAATAAGGGCCGTCTCGGTGCTATGAAGAGGTTGAAATCCTGACTGGAAATTGTCGTGGCAGCCAGTTGAAGCCAGGAAGTGATTAAGTTGTTGTAGGACAACTTTCTCAATTATTTTACTTATGAAAGGTAGATTTGAAATTGGTCTGTAGTTGTTGATAATAGAGGCATCTAGGCTCCGCTTTTTTAGGAGAGGTTTAATAACTGCAGTTTTGAAAGCTTTTGGGAAATGGCCTGTCTGAATAGAGTTATTAACTATTTGCAATACGTCTGTTGCCAGGCAGTCAAAAACATTCTTAAAGAAGTTGGTAGGTAGAGCATCAAGACAGCAGGTGGATGGTTTTAAATTTGTCACCGTTTCCACTAGAGTTTGAGAGTCTATGGCTTTAAAGCTTGTCATCATTGCTGTGTTACTTTTGCCTAAATAGGGTGGTGATCCAACATTTTTGTTTGAGATATTAATGGCGCGTCGGATGCCTTCAATTTTATCAGTATAAAAGAACGCAACCTCATTGCATTTCTGTGTGGAATGGAGTTCAGGTGGTATTTGTGTTGGGGGGGTTGGTCAGTCTGTCAACAGTTTCAAATAGGGTTTTTGCCTTATTAGTGTTGTTGTTGATGATGTTGGAGAAGAATGTTTCCCTAGCACTTTTTAAGTCTAAATTGTAGGCCCGGAGGCGCTCTTTATAGATGTCATGGTGAATATGAAGTTTTGTATTCCGCCAGATTCGTTCAGCCTTCCTGCACTCTCTTCTCTGGGCTGTTACAACAGCAGCTTTTCTCCAGGGTGCCTTTTGCTTACTAGAACTGGTTTTAACCATAACAGGTGCAATGTCATCTATAACATTCAAAATTTTGGAATTAAAGTTGTTTACAAGATTATCAGCATGACATGGGATTAGAGGTGGTAACGAGGAGGTGACATTTTTAAAGACTACATTAGTTAGTTCATTGATGTACCGTTTTTTGACAGTATTTTGATTGTGTGTCAGGAATGAAAGAAATATTAAAGAAAACACAGAAGTGGTCAGACAATGAGGGATCTGTCACAAAAACATCCGAAACAATGAGACCTTTTGTGATAATCAGGTCCAGAGTGTGTCCCTTACAATGAGTAGCCTCTTTCACAGGTTGAGACAGTTCAAATGTGTCAAAAATAGTCAAAAGTTCTTTTGCACCCTTGTCATTCAAATCGTCAGTATGAAAATTAAAGTCACCAGTTATAACTAGACAGTCAAAGTCGGTAGAGATGCTAGACAATAATTCAGTAAAATCATTGAAAAAATGTGCAGAATATTTAGGTGGCCTGTAAATAATTACCAGGAGAACTCTGGGAGAACTTTTCAATACAACACAAAGATATTCGAATGATGGAAAATCCCTAAGTGACATCTGTTTCCCCTGAAATATATTTTTAAATATAGCAGCAACCCCTCCGCCTCTTTTTCCAGATCTACATACATCAATAAAGTTATAGTTGGGGGGTGCTGCCTCAATCAGAATGCTTGCACTGTTATTTTGTTCTAGCCATGTTTCAGTTAAAAACATAAAATCAAGTTTAGAAGTGGTAATAAAATCATTGACTAAAAACGATTTGTTATTAAGAGACCTAACATTAAGCAGAGCCATCCTGATGTTGTTATTCACAGGCTTTGGGGTTGACTTTGAGCTGGAGAGAATAGGAATGAGATTTGTTAGATTAGCAGTGTGTCTAAATTTCGCAATGTTCACTCTCTTGGTGGTCACAACAGGAATGCAGAAGGTGCCATGTTTTGACGTAGGCGACCTTGGGTCCAGCTGATAATGCGGTCTACTGCTGAACCCTTTTCTATCTCAGTAATATTCAGGGCTGCTGTCAGGAGGAGGAGGGGGTGGGCCTAAGGGGGGGGAGTGAGCAGCGTCACAGCTGGGATGGATTTGTGGAGGTGGAGGTGGAGCACGTCTTCGTAGAGGTGGGGGGGCAGATCGGCGTGAGATGGCGTCACCGCTGAGATGAGCTGGTGCAGGTGGACGCTGGGGGGGGAGGGCGCTGAGGTCGATCTAAGGGAGTAAAAGGGAGTGGGATGGCAATGGCGGTCCTCCCTCGCCGTTTCTGATAAGCTGTGTTTTCTCTTCCTTCTTTGTGGGCTCCTCTTCTGGTCTCGTGTCCTTGGCAGTGGGGACAGATGGATGACGCATGATGTAAAACATGTTGGTAATGAAAAGCTTTGCTCCCATCTTATTCAGGCAAAGTCCATTTGTCTTAAAAAGATGCCTGCGGTCCCAGAAAAAGCTAAAATTGTTGATAGAATGCATTGAACGAACTGCACATGCAGTTAAGAGCCATTTGTTGAGCCAAAACAGTCTACTGAATCTCTCAGCTCCTCTCCCGGTCGGGGGCAGAGGACCACTGATAAACACCTCAGCATTCACAGAGCTGACTGTTTCTAGGAGATTAAGTGCTCTTTCAACTTTTCTGATTGTTGTTTTTCAATGTCATTAGAGCCAATGTGCAGGATTAAGTTTTTCACAGTTGGGTGTTCAGCCACAATTTCCAAAATTCTTTCTTCCAAGTCAGACACCATATCCTCCGGGAAGCAGAGTACTTTGGTGTCGTTACCACTTTTCATATCTTTTACAGAAAAATCACCCACAATCAGATTTTCAGGCCCTGTCGTTAGCTTTCTCTGTGGCTTTAAGTTAGCAGGTCTTACCCTGCTGCGTGGTGGTGGAGGGTTATCCAGAAATTTAGAGGGGGATCCATGGTCCTGCAACAGTGGAGCAAACCTGTTTTGTAGATTTACACCTGTTTGCTGGGGAGGTTCCTTGGTAGTTCCCCTCTTCTCAGTTGTCCGCTGCTTTGTTCTACGAAGCACGGGGGTTGAGGAGGCGTTATGCCTGGATGGTAACGCAGGCCAGTCGGCCAGATCACAGATATCGGGCCGCTGGGTCCTGCCAGTTATCCGTTCTCCCTTGTCTGGTCTTCTCTTTGGCTTTGCACCAAGTGTGGTCCAGGGAGGATTATCGCTGGTAGATTTATTACCCTGCACAGAGTCCTCCACTTTCTTCATAGTTCCATCATTGCTAGTTAGCTGGGTTCTAGCATGCTCTTGTCCACTGTTTTGAGTCATTGCTAGAGTGGTGTTGTTCCCACATGGTCCATTTACTTCTACATTTACCTCTAACCGATTAACTTTTGTTTCCGGCAGTAAAATCTTCTGTACGAGTTTGTGGTAATCTTCCGTAGAGAAGGGAGGCATCTTCTGCTAATTACCTTTAGCACTGTAGCACAGGCTCAGGCTTATCTTGTTTGGCAGGCCTCCTCGCGTAGCGTTGAGGAAGTCGTAAAAATATTGAAAAATGCCTGTTTTATCTAAAAGAAAATATAATCCCACTGGTTTGTAAGTATCCAGAAGCTCCTGCTCTTTGTTTCGTTAAGCGATTGCCAGAGGTGAAAGTGGAAAAAATGAGCGGAGCTGCTCCTCGGTGCGACTGGTCTCGGTGCGAGAGAAGAGACTCCAAAGGGCCAAAGAATCTATAATGTCAAGCATGACAGGTGTCAAACGTGTTAAATGCGTCAATCATTCCTTTCTGTTGGGCACAGATTGCGTGGAGGTAAACCAGACATACCGGTGCAGAGCGCAGAATGACTGGCTGGGAAGGATAAGCTCTCTGACCCCGCACTTCCAAACAGCCAGTGGTTGTTCTGACCTGCCCATTATCCAGCGGTGACCCCGCCATTACACCCACTGTCAGTACGCGGCGCTGCGTGGCGCCGCCCCGCGGATGAGCCATCGCTTTCACCTCTGAGCGGCGACGCTCGCCCACGCGGACAGAGAGAGCGGAGCGAAAGGGAGAGTTCAGAGCAATGGCAGAACAGGCAGTTAGAGGTCGGAGGTCCCGTGCAATCGGGACGGCAGTTCCGCTGCTGGCAGCCAGAGCGGAACTGCCGTCGAGAAACCTGGAAGTAGATATGATGACCTTTTGTACAGAAGACCCCCAAAATATACCTTCTTATCAAAATGACCTTAACGCAAGAGCATGGGAAGGCGAGCCGAGTCCATCCATCATTTTAAAGATTAATCCTCCTCTCTATTCTTCTCCTCCATCTATTAATAATGTCGCCAGAGGGAGGAATTTACGGCAAAGATTTATTCTGATATTGTGACTTTTATTCATTACTCTATAGCAGGGGAATTCCTTGAGAAGGCGATATAGAGTGAACTAAGGGCCTGCTAATTCACTAATCATGCCCTATTTGAACTATAGAGAACTCTACCAAGGCAATCCTTTAACTCGCTGATGTAACACAAACAGCAAAGATTATCATTTACCTGCCATCTTATCCTTTGAAGCAATTCTAAGCGGCTTCCATTTGTAATCCACAAACATTTAACAACGTCTTGGGTGATTCTGTGGCAGGTATGAAGCTTGAAAATCAATTGGAGTAAAAAAATCTGGCACTTGGATCACTCATTTAAACAAAGCAGTTACATTAATAGATCTGTACACTGGATTTCGCACAGAGGAGCAGCACTAACAGCCCCGGGGGGATACTTCAATTAGAGACTTGGGTGAGTTTAAACCCTGCAGATCTGCTCTCACTCAAAGTGTCTCTCTCTCTCTCCATATCTGCGCACAGCACTCCCTCTTTTCCTCCTCTTCAACTCCTGCTCTCTGTAATCAACCCAGTGCTAATGGCTTATTCTTTCTGCTCCAGCACCCGCATTTCACTTGTTTATTTTCCCACACTCGTAAATCTGGGGACGCGCTGCGATATTAGAGTAATAATCTCAGGTAATTATCAGATGCCCTCTCTCACTTTCTCTCTCGCTCTCACTTCCCTTGAATGCTCCAAGCACAGACGAACAAAGTTTCTTCTCCTTTCCCCGGAAAACAGTTTGTGAGAAGTGAGACGCGCCTTTTCTCTGGATTAAGGAAGGGTTTCTCTTTAAACACGGGGGACCTGGTTTCTTTTAAAAAAGGTCCGACTGTCACTTACCCACTCCTGCTGAATGAGGCTGGCGGCCTTGCTGGCCCGGGACAGGTTTCGACAGGCCAGGATCACATGGGCGCCGTGAAGAGTGAAAGACCTGGCTGTCTCCAAGCCTGGGACACAATCAGCGAGACAGACAGACAAAGACATGAAGAGGAAAACAGAACAATGAAAGCCAGCAATGCTTCAAAGATGAGTTTTTTCCGGAGATAACTTTGATTCTCAGGGGTTGAATCTAATGGGGTGATGGGGGATGATGGGGGCGGTGGGGGGTGGGGGTGCAAGTTAAAATCCCTATCAATTTGCCATATCATTTCTTTCATTGAGCAACCCAGTGGTCTAGTAGATGGAGGTAATCATTTCTCTCTGAAGTGATGAAACTGATTGAATTATTGTGGTTGGAGACTCCTTCCGCTCTTCTTTAGATAAAGTTTTGGATCTGACTGCCGGCTCTCAAGAAGGTTCAGCCGCTCGCACTGATTTGGAGGAAGGGAGGTCAGTTGTTGATAATGCCGGGAATTAAACAGCGACGATAGCAACTGCAAAAAACACGCCTCATAAATGGAGGGAAGTCAGACAAAACGGTCAAAACAGACGCAACGTTCAAACCGAACCTTATTACAGCACATCAGAGTGCCGCTGATAAGGACGTTATCCCGTGAAACGAGGTCAGCGGATACACGCAGAATTTATTAGGCCGAGGCTTCATCCGAATCCTATAGTCACGATAAAACTGACAAAAACTGAAGACAGACGGAGAGAAGTTGATTTCTAAATTACAAGTCTAAATGGGTCATTTCAACCACAAAGGTGGAATCAAGTTATGATTTTTTTCTTTCCTTTGCCGCATTTATATTTCTTGTGACATTTACTACCTTTCAAAGTTCAACAGCACCGGAGCGGCCTCATATTTCTCAGTCCCACCTCCCTTGTGAACACAGGCCAAGGGCGCACGCTGAACGCAGCCCGCACTGACAGCCACGATGACGGAGTGTGGCAAAGGGTGGATTAATACAAACTGTAATTAGATTATATGTCTTAATCAGATTTTCATTAGGAGGAAAAACTGGATGGCCTAATTGTGAGGAGAGTATTAAGGACTAATATCTATTAAAACTCAAAATTGGAGTCGGATTGGAAGCCATCTCTGACATGTGAAGCATGGAATTAAATTATATGACACTTTATTAGGTGTAATGGAGGGGACTGTGGCTGTGAGCAGAGATCATTTCACTCCGGAAATGAAAATAAAAACAACATGACAGGGGGAAAAAAAGGAGCGGTGTGACTAAATAAAATAAATATGCAATTTGAATTTGCTGTTGCAGTAGTCGTCTGTAGCAGACAAGTGTCACAAAATGTCAAACAACATTCTCACTATGAATTAATCCAAACACTATAATGAAAACTTAGTAGTGATGAACTCTGACGTGCTTCTATCCTTATGATTACAGCATATTTGAAATGTATGTATCACAAACGATCCTTAAGCAGCAGCTACGAAAGCAGAACAAATAAAAGGATTACAAACACGCCATCACTTGAAAGCTTCATTTCTTTCAGCCTTTATAAATTGGACAAGCGTACCGGCTGCTGGTAAACAACAACACCTCGCACTCCACTTGTTGTGTGTACAAACCATGAAAGTAAAATTAATCGACACCAGTGTTTTCCATAATGGAGAAAAAATTAGAATATGGCAGCAACAACAGCAGCAGCACCGGAGCCGTGTACTTCCAATGACAAATAACGAGGGCTTGACATTAATTGTGAAATAACGGGAGTGGCGGCGCTGTAACAGAGACTAACAGAGACGCCCTCTCACCCGTGTTGCTGGCAGGGAGGGCTGCACGGAATGAGCTTCTGGTCAGGTGTACAGCAACGGGAGGCTGTTTCAGCGTTGTACGCAGATGGTGGAACATGACAAGAGGTCAGACGGGGGGCTTCCGTCGGCTGCGGTGGATCGACAAGACGCCATAAGCCATTTTAAAACACAGAGGACTGTAGTAACGTAATGGTTTGCCAGGTTCTTTTGTCTAATCAGACAACAACCTGGTAAAAAAAACAGATACGTAGAGGAAGCGGACTACAACCGGGTGAGAAAATCCTTTTCAAGCTGGGGAATTAAGTTACACAATCCGGCCCGGCTCAAACAAAAGTACAATAAGTGGCTCGGCTATTGTTAAAAATGTGTTTTAGTGTAACGTAGAAAAAGCGTAGAAAATACTGTAAAATGTCCATTAAGCAGTGAATGCTCTTCATGGTACATTAGGATTCTGGCCCTACTGATATCCCCCAATAATGAGTGTGATTTAGTGATTTCACGCTTTGTTTGTCCTCCCTGGCCCGCCGCCCCTCTCCGAAGCCCCCCCTCGTACACAGGTGTATTGGCTCAATGTAATGAGATCAACACGAGCCTCGTCAATAAACGTGTTTATTTGGCAAACGAAGCTGCCTGCTCCTTTTCTCTCTTGATCTGCGTCCAAAGAGGCATTTAACTAAAATAAGCTCCATAGTACAATTGGGCAAACAGAAGTCAATTCAGATCATTACAAGACCTGTGTGTAAAGAGACCTGGTTCCCACAATCCCCATTCCGACACAGCTCAATTTGTGCTGAGAAAAAAAAGAAAAGAAACACAAGAGCAACAGCAAACATTATGGAATTATAAACTGTGACACACAAGGTAAGAATAGGTTGTTTGTTATATTTCTAAAGCAATGACTCATATGATAAATATGCAACACATTTATGTCTGTGTATCTACCACTATTTTAATTTAGTGATTTAAGCATCAGAATGCATTGGTTAGTTTGTTGTTTTTATATTTTTGAGGGATGTGGATCATCCTCAATCTCGTTGCTTCCTAAATTCTACCCGAAGATCATATCTAACCCCCTCCTAACCCTATGGCCCTTGCCGAAATCTCTCTCTATTTTCTATTTAGTGCACTATATTTACCGACAGCAATTGTATTCGTGTGTCATAATTCAGGGTGTGAAATGCACCACTAGACGACCCTTAAACGTTCCAACAAAGGAACTAAAGAGAAGAGTTCCAAGCGTGTACACACATCTTTCTGCAAGACCACTAGATCCACAATCCCTGGAAATGCCTCCCAAAGTTAGCAGAGACACATTTCAAGCTCTGCCTCATGCATCAAGAGGTCCATACCGATGTACCTACAGAAATAAATAAAAAGCAGGAGGATGTGACAAATATGTCGTACCATGAAATTGTAAATACAAAATAACCACGGGGTGCTTCTTATACTGATATTCAACACTTTGTGTTATTGATTGATTGATTTACAGGTAAATGTATTGATTTACAGCTGATTAAACAGTAAATCGGTCAGAGACGTTTATGTAGAAAGGAGTGTGTGAGAGAAGACAGTTCGGTGCGGGTGCACCTGTTCCTGTTCCTGCCCCCTTTGCTTACTCTCTTTCTGACATTTAAGATCCTCTCTAATTCCCCACTATTAGGCCAAGAGGAGGGAGATGTCACCCCAAAAGTGGGATGTATTGTTAGTAATTACAGCCCAAGGTTGAGATGTTCCAGGCAAGAGCACTGGAGTGGTTCTATTACCCCCGCCACCCAGATACACACACACAGTGCTTCTGACACACGGTCCATGCAGTTATCACTGCCATCAAATCCATCACCACCATCATCATCATGTAACTTCCATCCCCTCTACATCCGCAGACTGTAAAGTCAATAGGTCTATAAACTACTTGATACACACAATCACCCAGTAGCCTTTCTTTTTTTTACCTACTGCCTTTAAGCACATATATGTATTCCATCCTCTCTCTAACCACTTCAGTGGTATTATATTAGAGCTGTAATCATTACTGAACCCTTCTGCCCTCCAGCATAATAATCTTTGCAGGTTACACAGGTTTGGGTCTGCAAAGGAAATTCCATCCAAGGTTAATAAAGTTAAATAATTTGACTAACCAACCGTAACTGGTTGTCATTAAGTACCCAATAAACACATTCATCAGAGAGGACATGAAAGGCCTGTATGACGGGGAAAAATAAAGTAAAACTCCCCTTGGATTTGTCCCGGCCGCTCCGCCAACAGACACACACACACAAGGAATACTGCCAGACTCCTGAATATAAACACAGATGCACTCTGGATGTCATCTAAACCACACACAGCCACTCAGAGATGCTCAGTGACACAGGCACCGCATGCCACCCTCACCAGGAACATCTTTTTATCCATCTAATTCCTCCCACTATGAATAATGCATTTGCCTCCTTGCCGAGGCGCGGGTTTAACGCATCGTTGCGCGGGTCTTTAAGGGGGTCCTTATTCATAAACAGCAGCACAGTAAATACCAGAGCTTTGCAGCCAATTTAATGGCAGTTATGCTTGACAAATATGCCTCAATCTAATGATCAACCACAAAGCTAGGCTAGAGGTTTAATCTGCACACAGAGGCTCCCCCAGCTCTGCGACTCACTGAATATGCTAAAGGATCTCTCCATCCAGAGAGAGGAGAGCACCGGCCTGACACCTAATCCTCACAACACAACACCGGGATCAACAAAAACATAGAACAATGCTCTCCTCAATGAACTCACTCATGAATAAGAATAGCATTCAAAGTCCTAAAACACTGCCGGGACGACGCATAGAGATACTGAAACATTATTTAAAAAAACGCTCCTTTCCAAATCCTCCACGGTCTCTCCTGCTTCTTATTCCAACACTGACCCTGAGCCTAAACCGCAGTACCATGTGGCATCTAGTGCGTGCATTTAGATTGAGTAGACCTTTGCAAACTGCAGGTATTGCACCACGACATGCCGCTGTATGAAAAGGGCCAAATTCTAAACGTGTTTAGATAAAATACAACACTCCGAATGTAGAGTAATAGATGTTTTGAGGAGCCTCAGCAATCAAATTTTCAATTTGATAGTTCCAATTTAAAATAAAAGTGAGGGAAAATGAACAATACCAATTTTAGATTTAAAATAAAAAATAAATCTATTCAAAGTGCAATTAATCTTACATGAAAAAGAGTATTTTGCGTGCCAGGGGTATTAGGACAATGGCCCTTTAAGGACAATTGCTGCATGGACCCCAGTAAATAGGAGTTGATAGGAGGGGAATTAGAGCTAGAGCAGGAGTGTGTGTAATGGGGATGGATAGAAGGCTAAGGCCGGGGTCAAAGCCGCTTAGGAATCAATGCGGAGGTACAGGTGTACAACCACAGGTCTATAAGAGTAACCAAACCTTTAGAGGGAAGGGGGAGAGAAGGAGAGAGGTAGACAAAAAAGGAGGAAACTGGGATCATTCATTTACATTATCACAATTAAAAACATCGTTGAAGGTGGTACTGGTTTTTAATTTACAAAAGAAAGCAGAGAGAGCAAGACTAATGCAGGAGGGATCCCGCCAGCGAGACGAACCGCATTACTGTCTCGCCTCCCAGCACCGTAGCAAGGAGCCTCAGAGGCGGTCATTGGGACACTTCATGCATAAATAACCTCATATATGTGCATTTCATGTTCACATGCATTAAGAACTGAATCAAAGCGCTCAAATATAATTTTGATTAATGAAATAGTATCTCACCATTAGTAATAAAAATGTCACATTTGCTGTGGGGGAAATAAGGACTAAGGAAAATGGAAATAGGCTTGACTTGGATTAAAACACTATTGATGCCATTAGGGGACCAACCAATTGGCATAACCACATTTTACTAGTGGATTGTCAAAGGAGCACACGAGTAGTAGCAATTACAATTAGAATAGTGTTAATTATGGGGGCTGCATATTTAATATGTGTTAGAGTGAAACAAAGGTTATGTTAATATGGGTTTATTAAGCATTCACACACTATAAAAATGTCTGTGTGTTGTAGCTATTTGATACTTTCTTTGAGAAAAGCTGCTTTTTTCAGACAAACAAATTTTCATAAATTAAATACATCTCAACAAATCTTAAATATGGATAAAACTAAGGCAAAAAACTGGCACATGTGAAGCACTTAATATGAAACGCTTTTAATACGGCAACAGCAACAACTGTTCATGGACCTCCTGTGCCCTCTTGTGGTGAAAACTACTTACAGTTTTACATTCATTTTTCATCCTATTTTAACAGAAGGCCAAATCATTTTGTTTTATTTCAAAATCCAAAATATTTGAGAAAGTACTTAATAGTGTTACATGGACAGTGTCTCTTTACCTGTTCCCTTCTCAAAGCATTCTCTAGGAATGAAGTTAGCATTATCTTTTTTATGTCAAACATGTACCTTTTAGATTTGATGTGGGGCTCTCCTCAAACGCCCTTCTGCTGCAGTGTAAAACCCCCACCACCTAGTGGTGTCGTCATGGAAACACACTTTACTACACTGATGTTTTTTTAGTATAGCTAAATGTTTTACGAAACTCACCAATGCCAGAGTTTCCCCCAGTAATGAGGACAACCTTGTCAGAGAAATCACGGCCCTGCAGGATCTCAAGAGCTGCAGTGTTTCCATCATAGCGTTTTGGCTTCAGCACCATGTCCTCCACTGTAAAGGCCTGCCGCGGATCAAAGTAGATGGTCCGCTTGTTTATGTGGCTGGAAATTACACAGAATATAAGTTGTTGTAATAAAGAGTTTATACATGACCATTTGGTATATTCTGTACGGCCATAAAAAGCTTTTTTTTTCATTTATTAAGCAAAGAGTCATGAAACTACTTACTCAACATAAATCATCTGTCCTTTTTCGTCAGTTTCTTGCTCCCAACCGTACGGTAAATCTGTGGGAAAAGACAAACGCAATTTTTATTTAACAGCCAAAATACAAATCTAGTGTTTTTGCCGCTGGTGTGAGTTACTTAAGAAGAACAATAAAGTCGGTGAAAAAGACGACACACGTCCACTAAATCCAATAGTTGTAAAGAAATTGTTAGAACACCATTAAATACAACGCCAGTTTGAATATATTCCTATACGACTTGCATTTACTGGCCCTCGCGCAGATATTAAGACCCTTAAAACAAGTGAATATAACAAACCTCCAGCACAACGTTTTTTCTTTCTCGTCTTCGGATGTTCCCACTGTGTCTTCATCCCATCGTGGCTGGTCCACAAAAACAATAAATAAACAAGTTTGAAAAGCGTACCCAACCTTCTACGTCCCCATACGTGTCATTTATATATCTAACGTTATATACTAAGGACACTCAAATCCAGCCTAAAAGATTACTTCTGAATCAACGTTATAGATTACAAAAAAATACACATCCAAGGACACTAATTCATATGAAAAAATCAAAACATAGCATTATATGTCAAGTCTGTTCGTGGCAGACATTGGTGTAAAAGCTAGATCAAATGTAAATACCAAAGTGCCACTGAAGTTCTTTTAAAAACCGTATTTCATCCTCGCTGCGTTCTCCGTGTCCCCGTCATCAACCCGGAGCACTGCTCCACCTTTTCAATTCAAAGTATAACTCTACCAGGAAGTTTTGCCTCTCACTTTACAACCTGTGAGCTACAGTTCTACAGCCTACTGGAAAAATATCGTTCTTTCGAAACACCTGACTTGGGAACATTCACCCGGGACCTCCAATAATCTGCGCTCATTGCCGTTTTAATCCGCGTACAGTGTTTCTAACCTGCTGCATCGTCAGCTAAACCGGCGTTGTTAGCAGCCGGCTGACAACAACGATGCGTGCATCTGGTCGTGAACAAACCTAAAGCCCCGACTACATAAAGGTGTATTTATGGTGACATGCGACGGAGGAAGGATCGCCCTCACCTTGCATAGTAGACCCATCCATCCTTCTTAGACCTCTCCTCCCATCCGGGGGGCAACTCGTCCTCACTGTCTGTATCGTCCATACCTGCGAATTTTAGAGCTGCCATAACAGACGTTTATTCGAGCAAACGACGGCCCTACAAACACAAGACCTGTCGAGAATGTCTGCTCTGAAAACAAACAGAAAATGAATGCCACTGTGTCCGAGCAGAGAACCACCAGCACAGCGTTTCACCGGCACTTCCGCAACAACACGCGGTGACGCAGGCCGAAAAGCATTATGGGACATGGAGGCTGACGAAACGCACGCAGAGCGGTTTTTGGTTATTTCAACCTCCCTCGCAATTTAAAAGATATGACTGTATTAGTTTCAAGCAGGGGTCAGATATACGTTATTTGTATATTTAGAATGTACACAGTGCGTAGTGATATTCCTTAAAGGCAGTTTTGCTGTTTGGATTGTAGAGACCAAATGTCTAAACCGAGTATCAAACCCATCAGAAGCGCACCACCAGTGACCAAACACAAGCCAGGCGCCTTACCGCCTGTAAATGGATCACATAAAAACAGTGTTCGATGTAGGAGAAATTTTGATTTACAGGAATTGACAGCACTGCCCTAAAATTCAGTTTCTTCTCAACCTGCCACCGCGGCAGGTCACTCCATGATTCAAACGGCCACTAAATATTTTGGTCTGAAAACTGTCTAGAATGCTTTCAAAATGTAAACACTGGGTAAGTGGTTCCAGATTGTAGAAATATAGAATATTTTATACAACCCGAATATTTGACAATTTAACTTTAGGAGTTGTTCTTTTAAAAAAAGTATACTTCTCAAAATAAGGTAGAACTACCTGCCATGGTGTTAGGTGACCTGGAATTTCTACCTGCCACACCCAACATTCCTCCAGTATTTGGCAGGAGCTAATTCGGTTTCCTGCTGCGATAACAGACTTATGCCGTTGTGACGTTATTATATACAAAGAGGCTTTATCCAGCCTTGTAGCTCGCTACTTGCACCCTAACAAATTGTAAATAGCATTGTTTTCCGTAACCACAGTGATGCTATTCTGCACACCTGGCTTCTTTCTTCCCTTTTACTTGTGCAAGTTCTGTTTGTGAGGGTGGTAATTCAATACCTGATTGGAGTAAGCAATTTCTGCTATTACTGCAAAGGGAAGGGATAGTGGTTTGTATGCTGGCTAGTTGATTACTTTGAGCAAAACTTGAAATAGGAAACACTTCCCTGCTTTATTGACTGACTTTGAAGAATCTGCTGACGCATGTTTAACCAGGCACCTGGTTGTGTATAATTGGCCGAAAAGATGCTTACTTTCTTCCTCCACATTGCAAGCAGAATCTGACATTTCCTCCAGCTTCAGCTTTCCTTTTCAGAGAATCACCTTCCTTTGGCTCATACCTACCTCTCCAGAAATGTGGAGCAGAGGTCAAGTTGCTGATTAACTGAAACATGAGGATCTTGCTCTTATCTGGCGGTCTTCAAAAGGATGGCACAGTCACAAGAATGTATGATGTTATAGATTGTGCAAATGATGACTCTCACGCTCAATGGAAAGTGTTGTCAAAAGAAAAGTTGCATGTTTCTAAAGCAACTAGCTGTTCAATGTCTTCGAATGGTAAGTACTAAGTACCGTACTTATTCTGCATGTATTTATAACACTTGATACTTCTACTTTATTACATTTGATTTTAGAGGGTTGCGTGTTTTATGTCAATACATGTGCAGCAACAATTACTAGCTACGACATTACAATTTAATTGAAAAACCAAAATGTAAAGATATTGAATGTTTCATTTTGATTTTCCAACATGTGGTATTGCTTTTGCTTAAGTAAACGAATGAACATTTCCATCTCTGGCCAATACGCTAGAGATGCGTACAGTATTTGGCTTCATACAGAAGTACTTCATTAAACTCTTTCTTGTCAAACTTAATTTTGATGGAAATTCAAGAAATGTATGTTTCACTTTTCACAAAGTCCATAAAGCTTCAATCCAGAGGTATAGGTGATGTGATAGAAAGCCTAGAATGAACTGTATTTAAGTAAACTTTGAAGATTTGGGGTCCACACAAGGTTGGTAGTGTATACATGTGGTTCCAATGGGATATTACGAGAACAATAAACCATCCAATTTAATGACATTACTTCTCTGATGGCTTGTCCACGGCGCATGCCCTTCAGCAGGAGAAGGGGGAGGGGCTAGCGGGGGGGAGCCTAGGGGGAGGGGCTAGGAGGTGGGCCGACCAACTGTAGGCAAGTGTGTGTGTGTGTTGTGTGTCCGTCTCAGCGTAGCACGAAATGTGTCTCCTCGCAGCAAAGACACAGAGTAACGGGAGACGTGCTGGTCAACCGCTCTTTTTAAAATATTGAAAGCGTTTGTTTTTGCCGCGCTGAGACTGTGTCGATATTATACTCTGTATATTAAAACATTCCGCCTGTAAAACGCAATATTCATTAGAGCTGCTGACTTCGTTTCTACCAAAGAGTGTCCGCTTCCCCTCCCCTCGATGAAGCGCTGCGATGCCCTCTGATTTCGTATCCCTCCTTAGCTCGGATCTCGACCTGAATTCCCCCAAATCTCTATACTCAAAAGGTAAGACCTTACCAAATGCACGTTATCATTTAGACAACCGACCCGGTCGTCCTCGGTTAGCTTGAAGTGTTGTGAACGTTTGGGTTTCTCCCGTTAAGCTGCTAGCTAGCTGTAGTTAGCTTCTTTTCTGCCGTTAGCCGACCTAGCTAGCTAGCCATTCAGCCAGCTAGCCGCATTTGGCTCGAGCACCGAGGGTGTACCTGGTTGGCTAGCTGTCCGTGTCACATGCGTGGAAGTCCACGATACGTTCGGCCGCTGGTCTAAATATAACCGCCATACATGACATCCTATCGACGTGTGTCGTTTTGTCACGAATTAGTGGTCTCATCCGATGGCAAGCGTTGGTTTGGGTACGTAGTGCTCGTTAGCCAACCGATACGCGGGGTCACTTTGCACTCACCACATCGCCCATTGGCGATTATAACATAACGTTAATGAACTAGTTAAAGGTCTGCTTTTAACTAGTACGCGGAGGCGTGTGTGCGTGCTTGGATCGCGAGAAGATGTAGTACAAGCATGCCTTTTTTGTGTGTGTCTCCTCCTTGTTTAGTTCGGTCGGGCCACCGTTTCTCTGGCTTAACACAATGTGTGGAACCGAGCCAGAGTTGTCCTCCTCCTCGTATTCTCTCGTTTCACAGAAAGAATGCTTTTTGAAAGGCACACACACACAAGTTCAAGGCATGCCAGCGTCCACATCTAATCTATAATACCCTTTGGACACATGTCATCCGGCTGTTGTTGCTGCATCCATTAGGAGCTGGACCGTTAACTCATGGCAGTCAGCCGGGTTGGTGGATTTGTTCCGGCTTTCAGCAGCTCTCTGTCTGCAGGTTACCGAGCACATCCACTTCACGTGTGTGGAAACTGTCATCGCCTTATTGTGTATTCATAAGCCTGTGTTGTGGTTGTTGTTTTTTTGTACTGCTCTGGACCTGGGTTGTGTCTTCATTAGGGCAGGACACCGATCCACAGCGGTACCTTGTTTTCCATGTAGTCCACCTTTTATAGTGGTTCACAAATACCTTTTATACCAAATACCTGCAAGCTGTTGGACCCGCTGTCGTCACATCTGTCCAGCTGCTACGAGCTACCGAAAACCCCTGCTGAATGACCCTGAAATGCTCAGTTGAGCCTGCCATATGGTCACAGTGTCTCACATGACAACTGTTTATGTATATCCCCGCAATCAAGGTAGCAGACGTGCTCATCAACAGGCCACAAGTAAACCAGCCTGTAAGGGAGGGGAGATGTGGCAGGGCAAATGAGGTGAAACCTAAATGGGAAAGTGAAACTGGATGATGATAATAATAAGCAATGCTAGTTGTAATATCGTTCAATATTCACATGTCAGGGCTTTTATTTGCCCACTCTGCCTCTGGGAACCACCTCCAGGATATGTGTAGTCTTACATCTGTGTGACAGACGAAATGACATTGATTTAGCGTTGATTGTGTGTCAGCAGAAAGAGGAGCGGCCAAACCATATACAATTCAAAAGATAATTGCAATACACTTAACCAATTGCAGAAATGACAGCCACACAACATATGTCTTTAAAACAACCATTTGTAAAATATTATAAACAATGAAACATGAAATCCGAGCTAATTTGGGGTCTGTTGTTGTTTATTTGTGCTTGAATTGAATGTATTCATTTTAGTACATGCATCCATTACGCGTCATTTACTGTCAGTCACCTGAGACCTATGAGTGGAGGTGAAAGTGCCCCAGGAAATAATCCTTTCAAAGCCCGCTTCAAGACTTTTAATGACGTACCCTTATCTATTTGTTTATTGACTGCATGTTTTGTAAGCTAGCCAAGTGGTTAGTTCAGGCTAGGTTGAGTCTCACAAAGCGTGCGTTTTATAAAGATCAAGATATGTCTGGCATGCCTCGCTGTAGCATTTACAAAAATGTGAACTAGATGTTCATAGTGGTAATTGGGTTACATCGTAATCTGGTCTATTGGCTCTGCGTAAGTAGTCGCACGGAGAAGCAAATGCAGCCTTTCATTGCCAGTTTAATTCAGTGTCCAGGTAAACCGAGATAGTGTAAAGCTCCCCAAATGCCCTCCTTCGTATCGTTGTGCATTCAGGAGTGTAATTAAGAAAGCCACTTTTCGGCACTGAAGGACATTCTCGGCCTGAGTGTTGTTGTTTTTTCCAATTGCAACAAAAACATAACCACCGTGTATTGTCTACTCATCTGTCACCCTCCTTCCTGTCTGAGCCCCAAGCCAGCTGCAAAGAATTAGAATGGACTGGTGACCTTGCCATTTGGCTGAATCTTAAGGCATGTGTAATGTGAGCAAAACACAACTTTTAGATGAGGTCATTTAATTGTTCTAAGCGTGTGTTGGAATCCGTCTGCCCCCTGGCAGGCTGGTGTGCTGCAGCCTACCTTTTTGGCCATATTCGGTAAAGCCTTTGGAGCTCTGCACATAAACCGTACAGTCATCTGACTTCTATAAAAGCAAAGGAAATCACAGTAAAGTATACAATTGGGAACAGTGAGAAGTTAAACTTTATATTTATCTTCAAATGAGATAAACAATGCACATATGCGGGACTGGTAGCCTTTATTCTGTGCACGAGTAAGATACGGTAAACAAAGGGACTTTTTAATATTGATGGGAAGCGAGACCCAAACGTAATTTGACACATTGTGTACAAACACTTTTTGTCTACTGCTTACTCCCGGACCTGTCTGGCACATCAGTGGATTCATGTGCCAGACTGTTCAGCTCAGTGAACTGGCCTTGGTGCTATCTTTTTTTATTATGTAATATAATCCAGTTATGGTTGACTGGAATATATATGGGAAAAACAGAGTCAAATTACGCACACACGGCCAATAAAGCTGCGTTGAACGTGCACTTCCCGCTGGACTCAGACCATAGTCACTTCTCCTGTGTGAATGGGTTAGTAGTCAAGACTGAGGTCAGTCGTCTGTAATGCACTAAGTCTCCGTCTCTTCTTAACATGAACACAGAAGACGCAGATGGAGGATTATCACAGGGACCATGTCCACTTTGCTATTAGTGTAAATACACCGTCCCGGTTTGTCTATTTTACGGGGTTGGTTTATTCAAACACAGTCTATAGGTGTTCTTTTGAAAGTGTCACTGAGCCATGTTTTACAGGCCACTCCTCGCTGCAAGGTTTGTGGATTAGACGTTTGCAACTCTTTCTATACTTGGACAGAAACCTTGCTGAGGGGTTTTTCAAATAAAATGTGTTAAGAGTGCTGCCATTCAACTCTATACCTGTAAGAAACCTGCAGTCAAATATTTATTTGCATTTACATGTTTCTACATGCAATGTTGTTCTGATTTGATGTTGTAAGAAAAGCACCTAAGTGACAGTCTGCCTTCACTCCAAGTTGCAGTTTTACTGGTTTCCAGATCAGAGTGAAGATCAAGTTGTGCAGATTATATTGTGGAACTATTTGTGGATAACCTTTAAGAGATAAACTGTCATATTTTTAGCAAGAAAGTAAGTTGTTTTCACCAACTTGTACGTGGGGAAATTGCATTAATAAATCTACCTATGGATAAAGAACGGAACATGAAGCTGGCGTCTGTTTCAGTGATTTTGGTTTTGCCTGCCTGCGTGAACCAGAGTGCCGTGTGTCTCTTTGTGTAAACGGGCGGTTTTGTGTTGTCACTCCCTCAACAGCGCTGTCACAGAAGCAGCAGATCATGTGTCTTGACAGTTTCACCATTCTGCTGGTGCTAGGTCATAGCTGAGTATCAGATGACTACTACACATGCCGGGTGCTGCCAAAGCACAGCTGAAATACCCGTGGCAGGGTGTTGATGGGTGCCTGTTGCGTAGCAACCAAACTACCCAAGCATGTGTTTGTCTGCCCTCAAGTGCAGTTCATTCCAGTGTAGCTGCAGGGGTTGGTAATACGCTTCTAGGAATCATGTTGACATTCAATATCAAAAAGACTCTGTGGGGTGAAGTAAGCTAAGCTCACGTCAGGCTAATTTATTTAGTTCATGTTAAGGCCTGTGATGTGTTGCCGTTGACTGATGACATTTTTGGTTTACGTTGGAAAAAGTGATCATGAGACCGGAGGTTTGCTTTCCCTCCAGTTCAAGGACTGGTCGCTCTGTTGGTTCGCTCTGTTTTAAGTTCAGCTCAGTCTGCCATTTGCGCTTAGCTATTAGGGGTAAGTTCAGTAGGGTTCAGATTTTGTCGAATCATAATTCCTTTAATTATGTCTACTTGGTGACAGTAAAAGCAGATACCCGTCTGTCGTTATTTTATTTTTTAAAGGTGAATAATTCATTCAATATTGCATAGTATTGTATAGTACAATATTTGTACAGTTCAAAAGTTCTGTATTTCTGAACAGGCTTAAAACTGAACCTCTGAACTCACGACAGAAGAGAGAACAGCGAAGAGTGGAAAAACCTTGTTTGGTCCTGTTATAAACAGCGATCTGATTTGTGTGGGTTTTTTTTTTTTTATGCGCCTAATTTGTCTTCTCCTGGTCGTCCTATGTTAGAGTCGGTTTATGACCTCCTCCCCAAAGAGCTACAGCTGCAGCCGGCGTCCACTCAGACAGACCCTCCCACCATGAGCCAGAAGAGTGGGGGAGAAGTGGCCGCCCCCCCCTCCGCAGCCTTGGCTTCAGGTGAGCTCCCTGCTTAGTTCAAGACGACCATGATTGTGGATTAGTTTCCCCCCTGGCCCAACTGTTCCCCCAAGACGGTGGAGAAGCTCAGATGGGCTTGTCCCAATGTCCTGGGGCATCTTCACCAAAGTATTTATATTTCAGCATAATCACTAATATTGTTTAAAAAAAAAAGCTGGGGCATAGTAGATGTGTGACATCATGGGTTTTGCTGGTTCCATGAGGTTAGTGTTGAACATGATTTTTACAGTTGGACTTTGTGTAACTGTGTATGAATATATTTGGGACTCCTTAAGCTGTGTTAAAGGAACCACCAATTAGAAAGGAGCTTTGGTTTGGTTAGTTTTGTCTATTGTCGTGTTTGACACGTCGGTGTTGGGGGACTTTCTTTTTTAATCCTAGCAGCGTCATTGGAGGAGGCAGGGCTTCACCTCGACTGTATGTGGGAACCGCAACACAGACCTGCAGCTCTTTGGCTAAGCAGTAGACTTTAGCAATCAGAGAAATGAGAAGTGGAAAAAAAAGGGCTGAGTGTAGCTTCAGACCAACTTCTAAACTCTGTTATTTAACCTACCTTTACCTTGCTATTGGTACTGACTGTACTATAAGAATAGTAATGGCTTCTGTGTAATACGAGGAATACAGTATTTTCCTGTATTATATCTCCAAGTAATCATGACTGTTTATTAATGGCATGCTAACAAAGCTTATTCTTTCTTATTCACTCATTTTTTCAGCAGCACTTTGTTTCCACTGTGATGCTTGTGCCAAATGCTTTTGTTTCATTCTGCTTACTGAGCATCAAAAAAAAATTATATTCAGTTACACGCAGCATAACCAATGCTGCCCATCCATATGTTTTCTTTTGGCTTAAGCACTCATCTCAGACATCCCACATGTTAGGCTATTGTGGTGCTCCACAGTCTTTGTATTAGCATTTATTAATCTTCATCGGGTCATTAAATACAATTTAATGAAACAATTGCCTGAAAGAGAAAACCGCCTGTGCACATTTTTAATATGATGCACATTGTCATCCCTACAAACCCTTTTACATGCTCATACATCAGTAGGTCATGGACAATTCCATCAGGTTCTAAAACCCGTGGAGCTTTGCAGCTAAATGATTCATCCACTCTCATGTTACAAATCACTTGACACTGTCAGTAGTTATGAATGCTCTGTCTCTTCAGTCTTTTTAGTCTTCTGAAACTAGCAGGCATTGGGGTGTTTTTAAATGTCCTTCTCCAAAGGAAAGCTGTTCAGGGCGGCCAACATCAGCTGAACTCTGAAGGATTTAAGTGTTGAGTTTCTTTTTTGACAGCAAATTAACTGGTCAACTGTATGGAAGAGAGCACTTTTGTTAATGCAACCTTTTAACTCCGCTGTCTGACCCAGCTGGCCCTAAGCCGTGCTGATCTAAAGCATGACTACTGTAATGTCCGTCGGATCATTATTAACCAAATCCACATGCTTCAAGATGTCTATAAATTATCAACTTCAAAAGTTACTCCTTCTCCAATATATAAACTCATCCAATTTACTGATTGACAGAAGTTGAATCTTGAATGATCAGCTCTCTTGTTGCTCATTGGCTGTCTCGTTTTTATTGCAGGAAGTTCCCTCTGAGGCAGGGAGTGTCTGCATATAAAATGGTCTGCAGTTCACTGCTCCATAGGTCAGAGGCTTGTTTATTCTGTCTCCATGGCTACGCTCAGTCCCAACCAAATCTTCCAATTGGCATGCGCAAACTACTGTTTACTACTGAATGCACATTGCACAAACTGTACTATAACCCTGGCAAATTATAATTGATGCTACATTACCAGCTTGCAAAATTGGCTGTACAGAGTTTGACCAGATTTTGTTATGTTTTTTCTGGCAATGTGTATGTAACAATTTGTAGCTTGCTTTTGTTTTTGTAAACAAAGCATGTCAATTTTGTCACGTTGGTTTTAATTAAGAAAGATTTTTTGTAGGAATCAACATTTTGGGACCTATAGTACCCTTCTCAACTTTAACTTCAGAACAGTGGATCAATTCTTGACAGATCTCCCATGCAAAGTGAGAGCATATCACCCACAACAGCCTGTTGAAATTAGAGTTGGGAAGAGGGGAAATCAATACAAATCATGCACAAATTCATCTGCTTGAATGGGACTGCTAGCCTGCACCGTGCCAAGCGTCTGTGCTAACTTATTTATCCGTATATACTACTACAGATGCCACCTCTTCCACCTCAAGCCCCTCTGCCTCCTCGTCTCTGTCCATGGGAGCCCCATCCAACGGCTCTTCTACCTCGTCCTCAGACCACCTCAAGGGTCCCCAGCATCTCCACTCCACCGGAGTGGATGGAGCTGGAGCTGCCGAGGTTCAAGATATGGAGGGGGCATTATCCGCCCCCGGCAGAGGAAACGGCGGAGGAAACACCGCAGCAGGAGAAATAGGGTCGGGAGTGTTGTCAGGGCAAGGGGTCCAGCAGCCTCAGAACACCCCCTCAAAGCGGAGGCCTGTGCTCAGCATCTCGCCGCCACCCGAGGACCTGTTCGACGACAGCCAGATGTCCAGCCAAGACGAGCCTGCCGTGTCTGCCCCCACGGGCCCCGACTCCGAGCACAGCAGCAGCATGTGGGCCGACGACTCTGTCTCCAACTTTAGCCTGAACAGCTCCGTCTCCTATAACGACAACACAGAGGTGCCACGAAAGTCTAGGAAACGCACTCCTCGCCAGCGGCCCGGGCCCAAGCCGGCCCCTCCGGAGGACAGCATGGATGTGTTTGACGCTGACAGCGCCAAGGCCCCTCACTTTGTCCTTTCCCAACTAGGCACGGACAAGAACAGTCCCATAGCGAGGTGCGGTGATCCCTTATCCAATGCAGTACTTGTCCACTCACGCTCTCTGTCCCACTGTAGGAAAGCAATGAATGTTAATTCATGTTGTCAAGTCCTATTCATGTTATCAAGTGATTTCTTTGTTTGTTTTGTTTTTTTCACCCTGCAGCTCTCTGGAGTCAGGACCTGCACTGAAGGGCGGATCGCTGTCTACTCAGTACCCCGCGAGGGGTGATGGGAAAGAGCTACAGATCCTGGTCCAGCCAGAGACGCAGCACAGAGCTCGCTACTTGACGGAGGGCAGCAGGGGTTCTGTCAAAGACCGCACGCAGCAGGGATTCCCCACTGTCAAGGTTTGACACAGATGGCTTCTCGACACTGGAAGTGTGTGAATAACGCCCCAAACACACAGGATACGGGGTGTGGAGTGCAGCGCTCCGCAAGAGAATGTGCATGCCAGTTCAGACACATCAGAAGCATTCACCCGTGAAATTATACTACAAAAGCTTTATTTGTCTCCCAACGGGTAGCTTGCTGTTTCCTGTGTGCTATAGTGACTTTACCTGTTACTGATACATCCAGCCGGGGAAGTAAATGGAATGGCACTTGTTTTTAGCACCTCCCAGCTGCAACTGCGTGCGTGTATGGGTGCGTGTGTAAATCCAAGGCGCTCAATAGAACGATCCTGAAATGTATATATGTATAAATGCTGTGTATTTCACTTGTATACTTTTGTGAGATCCATGCAAAGAGACACCACTCCCTTAGCAGCCTCATAAAGAATGCATGTCTGTTCCATCGGGTTTAAAACTTTGGGTTTAATTATTTAATGGCCATCTGATTTCTCTTGTTAGCGAGGGTCAATTCAGGTTATTAACAGGACACTTCTATGTTTCTGTCCCCAGTTGGAAGGTATGAGTGAACCAGTTGTGCTGCAGGTGTTTGTAGCCAACGATGCAGGCAGAGTGAAGCCGCATGGCTTCTACCAGGCATGCAGAGTGACGGGACGCAACACCACAGCCTGCAAGGAGGTGGACATAGAGGGCACCACGGTCATAGAGATTCCTCTGGAGCCCAGCCATGACATGACGCTCGCGTAAGGGATTATTTTTGGCGGCTAATCCCTTGCAGTTTGTACGTGGTGTTTCAGCAGTTCTTAGGTGTGTTATGGATTCCTCACTGTTTCCACAGGGTGGATCGAGTGGGAATTTTGAAGCTGCGTAACGCAGATGTCGAGGCCCGCATCGGCGTGGCGGGCTCCAAGAAGAAGAGCACACGAGCCAGACTGGCCTTCAGAGTCAACATCTCGCAACCTGACGGATCAGTTCTTACTCTGCAGGTCGCCTCATCGCCCATCCTCTGCAGTGAGTGGTTCAAGCACAGTACGGATGGAAGTATTCTGCAGACATCTGTTTGAAGCTACAAGCTACCAGGCGTCATGAGGCTAAATGCCACGGGGATGTTGTGTCTCCACTGGCGCGTGGTGATCTTCTGTTTGTGAAGCACAGCGTTAAGGGGGATGAACATAGTGCAATGGGTCTTGACTGTGGAACCTTCTTTTTCTGGTAAACACAGACCCAGATGTTATGTGAGTTTTAAACAATTGAGTCTTGTGTTATTTTCCAGCCCAGCCAGCAGGAGTTCCAGAGATCCTGAAGAAGAGTCTTCACAGCGGCTCATTGACCGGAGGAGAGGAACTTTTTATCATCGGAAAGAACTTCCTCAAAGGAACCAAAGTTATTTTTCAGGAGAATATTTCAGGTGCTGTAGCCACCTATGGGTTGTCAGTGTTTTGCATGTCAACCTCTGATGAAAGGAGATGGAAATAATGTTTTGTTCTAATTGCAGATGATAATTCCTGGCAGGCCGAGGCAAAGATTGACATGGACCTTTTTCATCAGGTAAATGCAGCTGAATAAATATAAGCTGCAGTATCAAACCTCACTGCTTTCACTGACCGTACTCTTGATGAGACTTTACTGAATTTGTCATGGATGGTTTTCAGAACCATTTGATAGTGACGGTCCCACCGTTCCACAACCAGTCAGTCACTTCTCCTATTTCTGTGGGAATCTTTGTGATGACCAATGCTGGTAAATCACATGAAGCCCAGCCCTTCACCTATACTCCAGACTCAGGTACAGGCACCACTGAATTGTATGCCAATCCTATTTTTAAGATTCCTTTACCATATTATTATATGAGGAAACAGATGCTACTTGCATTGGCTGTATAAATCACAATCAGCAGATGACAAGTGTCTGTATTGACTTTTTCGGAGAAACTCAAATCATTAGACGACATTGTACGGGCTTGGTCCTTTCTCAGATACACACACACACACACACAGCTCACGGCTATCCTGTGTATCCTCTCTTACACGCAGCGGATAACTCAAATGTCCAGACAGTAAAAACAGAGGGGCCTTCTATGGCCGAGACGTGTATATTTGATGGACAGGTCCAACCTCTATCATCCGAGCAAACTGACAGTCCTCCTGCGCCTTCTAAACGGCAAGAGGACACACCGATGGAAGTGTCGAGTAATCCACCGTGCACGGATGTCTTTAAGGTAAGATCGCATTTCATTCTCATAGAAAAAGGGGAATCAAAATATCTTCTGATATCTAGCGCAGTTTTAATCATCTTTGTCTCCTCCCTTAGCCATCCTCTGACCCGCATGTCACGGTGCAGCAGACTCTGGAGCTCAGCTCGAGTTCTCTTCCCGGCGGGGAGTCCTTCCAGAGCTCGATGCCCCTACAACCTGAAGATGTAGAGCTTGCCCAGGCGCCCCCTGTCTTCCCAAGCCTAGAGTCTCTCAGCACCATACAAAAGCAGGATATTGCCCCCGCAACCTCGTTTCCAGTGCAGGGCGACACCACAATCCCCCCTGTGACACCAGAAGTCCCCCAGCAATTTCTCAGAGATCCTCAGGACAGCATACCTCCTGAGAGTCCCAATAGTGGTAGAGGGGTGGTGGTTGTGGCCATGTCCCAGATAGTGACTCCCTCTCAGGCCCAGCCGCAACAGTCGCAGGTTCCCCTGTTCCCCCAGGAAGAGGTGACCCAGCTGGAAAGGGCAGTCAGGGAGCTACAGGCTGGAGGGAACACCACCCTCCAGCAGGTGTTGGAGGCGGCTGTAGCCCAGCAGCAGCTCAACTCTGTGCTGTACAGCCCCACCCCCTCTGCCGACTCCCTTCAACAGCACGTACAGGAAAACATGAACAGCCTTAGATTGGGAACTGCAGATAATTCACTTTCAACACAGCTGCAGATACAACAGCAGCAGCAACAACAACAGCAGCAGATACAACATCAGATGCAGCAGCAGATGCAGCAACAGCAGATACAGCATCAACAACTGCAGCAACAGCAAATCCTTGGTAACCTTCAGCATCACCAACAGCAGCAACACATACAGCAGCAGCAGCAGCAACAACATCAGCAGCAGCAAGTTCTTGGCAATATGCAGATCCAACAACAACTCATATTACAGCCACAAGACCAGCAACAGCAAATCATGAAGAATATTCAACAGCAACGACAGTTGCAACACAGTCAGACACAACAAGTCCTGAGCAACATCCAACTTCAGGATCAGCAACAAAATCAAATACTTAACAATTTACAACAACATCAGCTGCAGCAGCAACAACAACAACAGCAGCAGCAGCAGCAACAGCAAAATCAAGCGTTGAGCAACTTGCAACAACTACAAGACAGGCACGTGTTGGAGAATTTACAGCAGCACCTGCAGGCTGAGTTGCTTCAACCCCAGATCCACTCCTCCCCCCAAATACAGCAGCCAGTGTCCCTCCTTCAACAGGCTGGAGAGCTGCTCACTATTCAGACCAGCTTCCCAGCACAGCCTCCCTCCCACACATCTCCTCCACAACAGCTCTTTCAATCTCCCCGGCCCCTGGCAGAGACCCAGGGCTCCCAACAGCAGATCCAGGCCGCCCTGCTGCAGAATACGCTGACTGTTCTCACCGGTGGCAGTCTCAACTCCGAGCAGCCGCCTGCAGGCTCCAGCTTATACCTGTCCCCAAACCAGCCCCAACAGCAGCAGCTGGCATTCATCTCCTCCATGGAGACCTCTAACGCTCATTCCCAGTCTGTGGCGATGTTTCAGAACCAACCCCAAGCCCAGCTTTCCCAGATGCAGCATCAGAGCACCCCCATGGAGCAGCAGCAGTCTCCGCAACAGAGCCAACAACAGCCACCGCCGCCGCTTCCGATGGGCCAGCAGAGCTCCTTGTTCCAAAGTATCCCGAGCCACTCGCAGGCGAATAACCCTGTCGCACAGAGCCAGCTCTCCCAACAACAACAACAACAACAGACCGGCCTGCTCCTCTGCACCACAGATCTTAACCCCCAGGCTCTTCCGCCTACTCTTCTCTTCAGTACTCAGACCCAAGGCCCTCCGCCTATGGGGAGCATTGGCGTCGGAATCCAACAGCCAGATCCAGCCGAGCCCATGTCCTTCCAAGACCAGAGCTCCTCGGGCGGCAACCCGGCAACCACCGACAACCAACAGCAGAGCCTGTTCCAGGAGCAGCAGCCGATGCAAGTGGGCCCGAGTTCCATCAGCCTCCAGGGCGCTCAGCCCCTGGAGCTGTTCCTGCCACAGACGTCCCTGTCCAGCCTGCAGAGCACCATTGGCTCACAGGAGCTGAACAACCAGGCTCCGGCTCCTGGCACAACCATCTTCGTGGTGCAGGGCAGCGTGGCCGTGGTAGCCAGCCCCAGCCAGCAGCCCCCAGAGCAGCTTTTCCAGACGACTGTGGGCGGGAATGTGGCTCCACAAGGACAGGCCAATCTGTTTGTGTTTGGCATCCAGAACGGTAAGACAGCTTCTCCCCCCTCTGAAGTACAGTAGATCGGAATTAACTCACTCTATTGTTTTGTATTTTGGCAATGCCTCAACCTACTGTTTGATAATGGTGAATGTTTCAATTTCCTCTTCCTCCCAGACTCCCCACAGCTGCTCGGTTCCACTAGACCCGCCCTGCCAGCTCAGGGCCAGTCCCAGAACTCCAGCCACATGCTGGACCAGCCCATGGCCCAGGCTGCCTCCACAATGCCCACCGCCATGCACGGCAGCTTACAAAGCACCCTTCAGGCCCGAATGCAGTCCACCTTGGAGAACGCCCTGCAGAGCAGCCTGCACAACGCCATGCAGACAAACGCACAAACGTCTTTGCAGTCAAGCTTGCAGGCAACCAGAGAAACCAGCCTGCCGACTCCAATGCAGACGCAGATGCAGAACAGCTTACAGAATCAAATACAGGGGTCAAAATCCTCGTCGCCCGACATGGACAAAATGTAGAACCTAGTGGAGAGTCCACGGGAGTAATGATTTACGACTGGACCACGTGCGCTCTAAGGAGAGTCAGTGATGCGTAGCTGAGAGTTTAATGTCCTTGCAGCAGCAAACAGAGCGGTGGTGTGGGATGGGTTATAGAACCCCTTAATATGTAAGATCGAAATGCCCCTTTTACTTAAAACGTAAATTATGGGCTCACGGAACTCTGTTTTTATGGAATATTTATAATTGATTATAGCCTTCATAAGTCCATTGTCTTTGAATTGAAGAATCGGCCTTTGTTATTACTCCTCTTGCCGGATCAGAGAGGCCGGTAATAACCGCTTTATCCATCAGTCTCAGAAATGCAGTCTTTTGTTAGTGTTTTGATAATGTGAGCCTAAGAGGAAATCTTGACGATGATGAAAAATAAACCTGCCAGGCTCGGTGGAAAAACTGGAAATGGATAAAGAATGCCAGCAAAAAGGAAACCGGGGAATCGTAATGTAATGGAGACGAGTCTGAGAGCAGAGTAGGAGTCAATCAGGTCGCACATGAGTGTCCGGTAAAGGCGGAACCTTGTTTTGTGTGCCTGTGTGTGTGTGTCACTCTGAAGGCAGTGTGTAAGATGTGTTTTTTTTTTGTTTTTATCCATAATGTGGAAATGGGGGACACTCCATCTCATAAAAGCCGGGAGTCACTGACGTCACCGTCCTCAATTTAAACTTTTTACATGGTCACGCGTATGTCCACAATTTGACTAAAATCTACTCTAAGAGTAAAGACTGTTAAGTTAAGTACATTTGTACAATGTTTTTTGACTCAATCATGTATCCGTATGAACCTTCAAATATTGATTGAACTCCCAGGAAAGAAATTGCACACCAAAATGTGTGTTGATGCGTTACGTGGTGTAGCAGGAGATTTCCCCGACGAGCAGAACCAGGAGAGACTATTTAACACCTACAAACGAGATTCCTCCCTTGAGAATAATGTGACTTGCCTTTTTGGATTTGGCACCTCCCCATTGTTTTAATGGGTCAAGGCCTCCTCGCTGGGCTTCTATAAGCTTTCCCGGTGACATTTTAAGAAGCATTCAACTATATAATGTGTTTATCTTTTTTGTTTGTTTGTTTCGAAGAAGTCAGTTACCATTACCACTTTAATGTGGAAAAGAAAGAAACTGTCCACTTGTGAAAATGTAGTGTTGTGTGGTTTTATAAACATTTTATCTCAAGCACTTTATAACCTCTAGCTAATCCGTATATGTCCACAGCTCCCTTCTGGCCCAGCTGAATTTGTACTTGGAAACGTCCATTTAAAAAAAAAAAAAAAAAACACCCCGAAATGACCCACAGCAGTTGTCTTTGTAAAGGTAGACATGTCCTTACTGAACATTTTAACATTTTCCCATACCTAAATACTGGTTTAGGACAACTTTGTATAGAATGTCTACTCACTGTTGAATTCCTCTTTGTATTCTGTCTCAGTGGTCAAGTCTGTCTAAACAAACAGCCATTCCCACAAAAGCGTTGTCACGTTTCAGTGCTAAGTGTGTTTTCCACTCTGACAAAATGTCCAACGATTCATTCAGCTTTAAAATTAAGGATTTCTCATCGTATTTCTATCTGTACTATTTACTGTTACTGTCACACGGGACTGTTTTACATTGTGTTGCTGTGTTAGATGTTTTGGTTTATGTCTCAGTGTTGGTACCGCTTGTGGCCGGCGCCGCATAGTTGGCTTCCAGTGACCCCCCCAGAGGGTCGGCTGGTAAATGAAGCCTCTGTTACAGAGAGGCTGCCGTCATGGTTTGTCTATGGTGCTACGTACAGGAGGCCAACACTTCATTTTATTTCCCCTCTGAGGAAGGCGAAGTCATGACCTTCTCCATGTCTCTGCCATGAGGAGATGAGGAGGGCGACTGTTTAGGCCGACAACGTCGGGGGGGGGTGGTGGGGGGGTCATGGCTTTTGCCTTCCTAAAAAATAATAAAGAGCTGGGCAGGCGCTATAGGGCACTTGTGGTGTATTTCTGTACTTGTATCAATAGCACTGTCCTGTGGTCGGGTTTGAAGCGGCGCTGGGTCCAGACAGCTGGCTGCTGTGGGGTCAGACGAGGTCACGCAGGCATACCAAAGCACCCGTTCTGGATCACCGTCATCTTTGTCTCATACGTGTCCTCCGCCCTCATAATGTTTACTCGTTTGTACTTATTTAAGTTATGCAGCTCTTGCGTCGATCAGCGTGATGTTTTATAAGAAGATATGTGAAGGTACTTTGTTTTATGGATCGGTTCACCTCTCGTTAACATTTCCACCAATTTGATACATTACTCAATTTTACTTTTTCTAATGTGAAATAACCCTGCTGTACTTTCCATATCTACAACAGTAGCCAGTTTGGCATTTATCAAAAATCCCATTTCTGAGAATTCAAATGTTTTGCATAGCATTGGTCACATATGCATTTGTTTCCATTTCCATATTCATACTGTTTTGTCCTGCAGCTATTAGTGATCCATTTTTAAAGTAATTTATCTTTTTTAGAATTTTGTATCCATGTATCAAAATAGAGTATTTTTGTAAAACTAAACGTTTTAGTTTAAGCCCATAGCAAAGAATATCATTGCTGGTCTGTTTTCCTGAAATGAAGAGCAGGTTTATTGTGATTGTTGTTATTATTACAAGTGTGTGACTGAAATTGGAACCAAGCAAATGCGTTGGAACTTAACTAAACGGTTTTTAACATCGACTTTACCCAACCATTGTACCATAATACATGGGCCGTTTATCTTTTGGTGTGTGTGTGTGTGTGTGGGGTTTTTTTTTTAATGTCATGCATCTCAAACGGCACTTTGACTCATTTATTAACTGTAGATCAGGTCAGCGCAGTAGTGATGTTTCCAAGCATTCCATTCCTCTTTTGGAGTTTTAAGAGCACTGCGGAACAGCAACGCCTCTTAGAGCCGCGCCGACACAGAAAGCCAACCTGTGACTTCAGTTTCTTGAATGTAAAGTTTACCTCATGGTGTGGACATAGAGCTCGCTCTACAACGGACATCGGACCAATTACAGTTTAAGAGAACATATATTTTGGGGGGAGGAAGGGTGATTCGGCACCAACTGTCATTCGTATCACTGTACATTTGTCAGATTGTTTGGGATTGTGTGTTTTTCATGTTTTTTTTTCCCCCACGTGCAGTCGTTTTGTTTTGAGCGATCCGGGATGCTCGTCCCGACTCGTCACATGGCCACTTCCACCTGACAAAAAACAAACAAATGTGAAACGTTTTCGTTCAACGGCGGTGAAGATAGCAGAGAAATATCAGTTTGGTCCTTTAGCCGTGTAAATGAATATCCATGTATATTTAAATGTGAAATATACTGCAGGGATATCTTGAATTTCAATTCAATAATGCTTTCAACAGAACTGTGTGTGCCTTGATAACTGTTACTCTGTTGTGTTTACTGGTGCCCCTGGTGTGCGTCACTCGGACGGTTGAACATCGGAACACTTTTCTGCAGTGGGGGAAATTTTAAGATTTTCCAAACGCAATCAAAACCACGGCCCATGTAAAATTTATTTCAATTTAATGGTTTCTCCTTGGAAATCCAATCCAGGATATCAGTAAGCACCCTCAACAGAATATCCTGCAGCTTCACAAGTTGTCTGTTACTTTGTTTCAAATGCCTCCTGAGATTTGTGTACTTGAGGTAGAAGGGATACGACCGCGGAGATTGTTTATTCGGAGCGCTTTCTTGTGTTGATGTGCTTGTCAACATTACTATTGTTGCTGTGAAACGCTTGATCAAGAGGAGCAACCATGATGAATTAACTCGTCAATTGCCAATAGTGTGAGCCGTATCTTGTTTGTAATCAGTTGGCTCACTTTTCCTAGTTTGCTTTTTCTATTTCACATTCTCCAACAGTTGAATCAGTTGAACAGTATCCGTTCTGTGTAGCTTGAGCTTTAGTATCTGGCCCTGACACCCTGCGGTCGGGATGAAGGTCAACCCCAGTGTGTTATACATCTGAACTATTATTAACATGTACTTTGCCTTGGTCTGGACATTTATATACTGTTTGTACCTGTAATCCTGCTGCTACATTAAATGAATTAATAAAAATGGAAACAGTGTGGTTTTGCTCCCGTTAATACCGCCCTTAATTTTTTAGGCTCTTTATATTCATCTTTTAAAGTAAATATTGCAGTGACACGTTACATTCGTATCCTCACAAGTAAGGTAGTAAATGACAGACTAAACTCTCAGGAAAACAGCTGGTCATAGTTTACTAGTTCTGCTAAGTAGCATTTGTTGGAAGAAGGATAACGGGTCCTCGGGGTCAAAACCGACATCAAACTCGGGTGTTGTCCTGAGAGCGAGGACGGCAACCAGTATGGCGAACGTGGCAGTGAGGCCCCATATGTGGAACTGGCGTCCTGAATCGGGGTCTACAAAATAAAACGAGTGCAGAAACCCCCTCATCCCAGCAACGCCGTGGCTAGACGAGTGGTCCTTGTCCCTGGTGAAGAAGTCCAGGGGGACCGTGAACACAGCGCTGACCTCCGCTGGGTTTGGACGGGGACTGAAGGACTCGTCTATGAAGCCGACCACCGGGGTCACCAGCAGACCACTCTGTTAAAGAATGAAAGGTGTGAAGAGGAGGGAGGGAGAAAGAGATGGACCCAGAGGTAAGAGTCAGTGGTGCTGCTCCTACCTTATTGATGACAGGGACCAATCTACAGACCACCAGGTCATCAGCAGGCGGTAGACTGATCTCCTCCTATGCTTCTCGCAGCGCGGTGTCCACGTCATCCGCATCACTGGGGTCCCTCTTCCAGGGAAACACACCTCTCCCGCGCTGGTCCGGAGCTGCACGGACACACAGGTCGAGGCGGTTCGGATTATAAAGAGACCCCGGCCCGGCGTCCTATCGGGAGTAATTTACGTACCTCTCGTGAGCGCAGCGTCATCAGGGTGAACAGCCGGCCGTTCTTCACGGTCAGGGGGGTCAGCACGGAGGCTCTGTGCAGCACCGGAAGGGACGAGGCGAGCTTGTTCCCAACGTCAAGCTGCTTTAAGATGGCCATCGTCTCCTCTTTAACGCGCATCGCGGCGACTCCGCTTCAAAGGGAACGCGAGTTCCGGTGTTTCCTAAAACCGAGACCGAATAAAAACAAGCTCGCGCTATCCCAAGTACAGGACGTCAGAAGGCGAGCGAGGTTACGTAACATCATGGGGACTACACAAAGATGCACAACCTAAAGTGTGTCAAAGGTTGTGTTAGGAAAGGTATGTTTCTCCCGGTGACGTTAAAGTTCATCATTTGTACGACTGCTCACGCTACCTTTGACCCCGGGTGACGTCACGCAGCGTGATTTACCAGAGCATCTGCAGATTTGCCCCATCTTTTTAGTTACAATCCAGGCAACAATCGACAGGTCCACAACGGCCTCCTGAAAATGACGTCATGCTATGCGACGCGCTCTCGTGTTAGCCGCGATTAGCCGGTTAGCTGTCAGGACAGAGTCGTGGGTTTAAATGCAATTACACACTTTTTAAAAACAATAGAAAGGAATTCAGTGAAACGCGTATGACACTAAACAGTGTCAGTTTCTTTACGGCTAAAATGGGCTCGCGTTATTTTTGATGTTTTAACTGGTTTTCCTGTTCCTGTTTGAACAAATGTAGCACAATATTCTTTCTACCTCTGCAATGTACAGGAAAAATATATACACAAAAGTGCATAAATAAAATAACCAAAATATTCATACTACATGCAATTCCATGTATTCATCGACAAATGATGTGTTCAACATATTTACGAACCAGCTGTCACATTGTGGGGGGGTTTTATATACAAAATTAAATAAAAGTCCAAAACACTGCACGGTTAAGGAGGGACATCACAGGGGTCCAAGTGATCGCCTCATACTTTGTACTTCTCTTTGGCTCGATCATTCAGTATACAGATGTGCTGCAAAACAAATTAAAAAGAGAACATTGCATTTCATTTTCCAGATATTCCTTTTCCTGCTTTAACTCAACATTTTGTACAGCTAGTGCGTCGCTGTAGTTACCGACGAGGAAAACAGGTCAGGCTTTGTATTGTGTTTGGAAACCTTTTAAAAAACCTGAGGAGGAAATCAATGCTGGATTTTTTTGATCTGTTAATTATTCTTTCATAGTGAAAAAGGGGAAAATGGGAGAGCCATTCACACTTGCAAAACATTTAAATAATGGCTGATAGTGGTGGAACAGGGTTATTAACTAGGAAAACATTCTATTTTCTTTGTGTAAGCTGTGATATTTGATTGCATGACTTTGTCATGCATGCATTGCAGTTAAACTGCCAAAACAATATACTGTGAGGATCACTACACCATCAAAATGTGGCATGGAATTGAACATTATTATTAAGTCTGTCCTTATCGTCATCTGAAGTGATATCATTCAGAAAACTTACACTGAGATCTCTGAAGTACTCATTGTAGTCCAAAGCGTAGCCCATCAGAAAAGCATCTGGCACCTCAAAATTTGATCTGCGTCTAAAAAAAAGGTACCTCACAACCTTCACCATCTTGGGTTTGCAATCACTCAGCAGAGAAAGTAGCGTCTCCATCGTCCTTCCCGTCTACACAATGTCCTTTTGATAACGCGGGACACAGACAGAGCGCTCACACAAAAGCAATTACTTAAAAACATGACAGTTACACCACTTGGGTACAACGGACCGGGGCGTTTTATAAAATGCTACGTCAGGGATTTCCTTTGTAAAAGGATGAACAAACGCAGAAAAAGTCTAGAAACACGACAGCGTATATTGTTAGATGACATTCAAGAGATTATTCAAAATCAGTTTATGCAAAGGTATTTATATTAATGTGGGCAACATCAGTGAGCTGCACTGGTACGTGGCAATATTAGATGCATTTGTCCCTTACATTAATCAGTACACCCCAATATACACATACTTGTGTTATCCTTTTCACTTAAACATCATTTGGAATGGAGAAGAAATTGCTCACCTCGACAATCAACACATTCTGTAGAAAAACGAATGAAAGAACAGCTGATTAAGTAAACCACATGGGAACGTGTGCTGGAAGTACTTCTGCATGGAATACTGTGTGTGTGTGTGTGTGTGTGTGTGTGTGTGTGTGTGTGTGTGTGTGTGTGTGTGTGTGTGTGTGTGTGTGTGTGTGTGTGTGTGTGTGTGTGTGTGTGTGTGTGTGTGTGTGTGTGTGTGTGTCAGGGATCCATAGAGAGATGACTGGACAGAAATAGGACTTGGCTCGGGTTACCTGTCCATGATGAGTGAGTCCGTGCGGGATGATCACCCGTTCCAAATCGTTTTCGTAATGTTTGGGAATACAAAATATGTCCAGCTCGTGGCCTTTCTCGTCATCGGCGATTTGGAAGGAGAAGGAGGAGAAATCTCCCTTCAACTCGGCGCAAAAACGTTCCGTCGGCACCGGAGAAGAAACGTGCGCCAGAGACGCGTTTAAATCACACTGAAGCCATTCTTCTATAAAATACCGGTTAATTCACACACACACGCACGCACGCACGCACGCGCGCACACACACACACACACACACACACACACACAGTTGTCGAACAGGTGATCGAGCGGACTGGCGTTGGTTTACCTGCAGGAACGAGACCATGTCAGCGGCGTGTCTGAGACGGCATGCTCCGGTCCCTGGATACAGGGACGGGCTGTTTGACTCGCATCCTCGCCGACTGCTGCGATAAAAACCCGTTTACGTCAGAATCCGGTTAATAATGTGATTTAACGCTACGCGGCGTGCGCGTGTTAGGAGGCGGGATCCCTGCGGGCGTTTGGAGGAGGCGCGGATGACGCAGCTTTAAATACATAACGGATGACAGTCCCGTCTGTCCTCACCGGAAAGCACTACACTGCAAGGCGGACAGCTGGCGGTTTGCCGGCGGCATCTCGCTAGGAATGTGAGTGACATAATCGGCGGCAAACGTTGTCTCCCCGCCAGCGGGACGCACCTATAGCCAACAGCTTAGCGCCGGCGGCAAATAGAAGCCGTGCCGATGTTTTTTGCTATCTGGGCACATCACATCGGACACCGTGATGGAAGCCAGTTAAAACGGTTTGGGGGAGGAAACAGTAATGTGGGCATATTTATAACTATTATGTAAATCGTCTTTTAAACCGGAAGTGCCCGGGTCTATACGATTTAAAAAAAACATCGGCACGGCTTCTATTTGCCGCCGGCGCTAAGCTGTTGGCTATAGGTGCGTCCCGCTGGCGGGGAGACAACGTTTGCCGCCGATTATGTCACTCACATTCCTAGCGAGATGCCGCCGGCAAACCGCCAGCGGTCCCCCTTGTATCAATAGGATCGTTTGTTGCAGTACTGTTGTAGGGGGGACAGATTTAGGGCGTGCACCACTTACGCGGAGCCCCGGATAACGGCACCAGGCAGAGTATTGTTGACTGCATACAAATAAAGAACAAGTAAACAAAACTGCTTTAATCTTCCATTATGTACAGTCGAGAGTGAGACAGAACATAATAATAAACATGGTGGCAGCGGTGTGCACGTTGAAAAGGGTCAGAAGTGATAAACGAGGAAAAGTTAAAGTTTAGCTAGCGATGGACGGGCTAAAGACCCCGGGAATTTTGGTTTTGGACAACTTGGCAAAGTCATGGAAAAGTTGGAAGGAGGAGTTTACACTGTACATGGACCTTACCATGCCAGACGCCGAAGACACCACAAAAGTCAAGCTTTTCAGCTATCTCAGAAGAACGCAGAGAACTCTGGACAACTCTGTGCCAGCTCTTCAGCGAGGACCACAGTGAGTGCAATGATCAAGCAGTTTGACGAATACTGCAACCCCAAGGTAAACGAAACCGTCGAAAGATACCGATTCTTCTCGAGGAGCCAAGGGTTGGATGAAAATGTGGACAGCTATGTAACTGACTTGAAGACGCTTGCTAGCAGTTGCAATTTTGGGGACATTGGAGACTCATTGATTAGAGACCGACTTGTGTGCGGTACAAATAGCTCAGCGCTGAGGGAGAGATTACTCAGGGAAGAGAAGCTCACTCTTGATACATGCCTGCACATCTGTAGAGCTACAGAGCTGGCTATGGAGAATTGCAGAACACTGAAAGGACAGACAGTGGAGGAGATACATATATGGAAGTAAATCTGTGTCATCTGATTTTGAAAGAAAAAGGTGATTGAATTTCTAGCACTGAATATTTAAAACACTCAACGAAGCCCCATTATTAGTGGACATGGCTGAAATCCGGTCATCATAGCTGACAAGTTGTATTGGGGCGCTCGCTCCTTTTGCTTGACGCATGCTCCCGATCTTGAATCTAGAATCAATTGGTCTTCCTTGGGTTCCCGGATGTCGCGGTTAGAATTTTTTTGCATTGAATTTTTTGCGGTTGAATTTTTTGCAGTTGAATATTTTAACGTTGAAAGACATGCATAAATATTCAGTGCTAGAAATTCAATCACCTTTTTCTTTCAAAATCCGATGACACAGATTTACTTCCATATACATGCACTAAAACAGATGGAAGGAAGGAAAGAAGACAATAAGATACTGTGCAAGTTTTGTGGCGGAACACACGAGAGGAATAAGAAAAAATGCCCAGCTTTTGGAAGAAAATGTAAGAAGTGTGGAAAGGAAAATCATTTTGCAGCACAGTGCAGATCAAGTAGGAAAACGAAGAAAGTGCATGCAGTTACAGAGCAGACTAGTGACAGCGACTCATATGAGGATGTCAACTGTGTAACTGAAGCAAGTAGAGAGGATGAAACTGTAAACCAGGTTAAAGACAGCCACAGTGAGGGCCAGCAGCTCTTTGCAACAATGAAGATAGGGGAAAAGTTGGTCAACTTCCAGATAGACTGTGGGGCCACCTGTAATATCATCCCCATCGACCTACTGAACCCAGACACACAGTTAGAGCACACTGAGAAAGTGCTAGTGATGTATAATAAGACCAAGTTGACTCCTCTGGGTACATGTAAGGTTAAGGTCAGAAATCCCAGAAACAACAAGCTATACAGATTAGAGTTCCAAGTGGTTAACCAGAATAGCAGAATCCCTTTACTGGGCAGAAAAGCCAGCGAGGCAATGAAGCTGATAAAAGTACAGTACGAGAACATCGTGGCTATAGACAGCATAGTGAGGAAAGAGCCGAGCCCAGTGATAAAGCGAGAACACATGACCATGGACAAAATAAAGGAAGAGTTCGAGGATGTGTTCACCGGAGATGGTTGCATGGAGGGTGAATATAAAATAGAGATAGATGACAGATTACCACCAGTGAAACTGCCAAAGCGCAGAGTGCCTGTAGCTATGATGACACCTCTAAAAGAGGAACTCAAAGATCTGGAGAGAAGAGGGATAATCACACCAGTGGAACGCAGCACTGACTGGATCAGTAGCATGGTCGCAGTGAAAAAACCTAATGGGAAGCTGAGGATCTGTATAGACCCAAAACCTCTGAATCGGGCACTAAAAAGAAGTCACTATCCACTCCCAACTATAGATGACATCCTGCCGGAGATGTCGAAGGCAAAGGTGTTCACAGTATGCGATGTGAAGCAAGGTTTCTGGCACGTCAGACTAGAAGAAGAGTCGAGCTACCTCAACACATTCGCCACCCCATTTGGTCGCTTCTGCTGGCTGAGGATGCCGATGGGAATAAGCCCAGCACCGGAAGTGTTCCAAAGAAAGCTCATGCAGGCCCTGGAGGGCCTCCCAGGAGTCTACATCATAGCAGATGATGTGTTGATCACGGGGGAAGGAGCTACACAAGAGGAGGCAGACAAGGACCATGACGAGAAAGTCAGAATCTTTCTAAGCAGGTGCAGAGAGCGCAACATCAAGCTAAACGCGGACAAATTCAAGCTTAGGCAGAAGGAGGTACCCTACATAGGTCATCTGCTCACGGCCGATGGACTGAGGATTGACCTGGAGAAAGTGCAGGCAATCAGAGGGATGCCAAGGCCAATAGACGTGAAAGGGTGCAGAGACTAGTTGGGATGGTCAACTATCTTTCTAAGTTCTATGATCACCTCTCGGATGACTGTGAGATTCTGAGACAACTCACGCGCAAGGAAAACATGTGGGAATGGACAGACATCCAAGAAGGCGTGTCAACGGCTGAAAGACAAAATCGCGAAAGCACCAGTCCTACAATACTACAATAAGGAAGAGGAGTTGACACTTCAGTGTGACGCATCGGACACAGGACTGGGGGCCGCCCTGACACAGAAAGGTAAACCGGTGGCATTTGGCAGTAGGGCACTCACACCAACTGAAAGGGGCTATGCCCAAATAGAGAAGGAATGTTTAGCCATTGTGTTTGGGATGGAAAAGTTCCATCTGTATACTTATGGTAGAGAGGTCACAGTGCAAAGTGACCACAAGCCTCTAGAGCAGGGGTGCTCACACTTTTTCAGCATGGGAGCTACTTTTGAAATGACCAAGTCAAAATGATCTACCCATTATATTTATTGAGAAATATATTGAGGATTCTTACAACTTATGTTGATGTATAACCACATATGTTGCACAACACAACATAATTCAGAACTGAACAGACTGAACAACATAATTATGTACATTTTTTGCCATCACCTGAGCTCACTCTGATGACTTGCACTGAATTGAATCAGCCAGGGATACATAGTCCAGACAGTAGCTGCTGACAGCCAGCCTCAAGCACATTTCCAAATGCTCATCAGTCACAGTGGAGCGGTACTTGGACTTAATTATCTTCATGTGGGAAAAGGCTGACTCACATAAATAAGTGGAGCCGAAAAATGCAGTCAAGGAGGTAGCACATTTCCTCATGTTGGGATACTTTTCCTCTGCTAGTAAGTTCCAGAATTGTCCATGAGCTCTGGACTTCAGCTCAATGTCAGCTTGTAGTGTGAATATCTCATCTTCCACTCCAGAAGAGTTCAGGTGAAACAGTGTTGCAATTTTTGATGAGAGCGAATCAATCTCCACATCTTCCCGAAAAGGAAAACACATGAATGTTGCAACTGGCTCGAGCAAAGAAAAGTCTTGAAAGCGTTTTTCAAACTCTGACAGACAGTTGTCAATCTGTTCTGTGTAGCGTGCACTGTCAAGTTGCACACAGGCCTTCCCTTGCATCTCCAGCTCTGACGCCAGGTTCTGGAAGTTTTCCAAATCATGGCGCTGCAGCTTTGAGGACAGATGTTGCAGTTTGCGTTTGAAAGCATTAACTGAGCTGATCATATTGATCACTGTTTTGTCTTTTCCTTGCAGCTCTAGATTGAGGTTGTTCAACGTGTTTGTCAGGTCAGTTAAAAATGCCAAGTCTAACAGCCACTCACCGTCACTTAGTTGCTTGTATTCTGCATGCCCAATTGCACGGAAAAACTCCTTTATCTCCAGGCAGAGCTCTCGAAATCTTTGCAGGAATTTCCCTCGGCTAAGCCACCTCACGTCAGTGTGTAGCAACAAGTCAGAGTGGTCGCAGTCAGCCTGCTCCAGATGTGCACGGAATAACCGTCTTTGAAGAGACCGGGCTCGAATAGCACAGGCGATCTTCGTTGCGACATCCATGATTTCTTTCATGTTGAGCATTTTAGCGCATAATGCCTGTTGGTGGATTATGCAATGGTAATTCAGAAAGTCTGGGAAAGCATCGTCCTGCCTACACTTGGCAATAAATCCATTCAAGTGACCAATCATTGCAGGTGCGCCATCTGTGGTGATAGACACCAATTTGTACACCGGCAGCTGGGTTTTCTCAATAAAGTTTTTGAACGACAGAAATATGTCCTCTCCTCGCGTCTTTTCTTTCATGGGCAGTAATGTTAACAGTTCCTCTCTTGCAGTCATATCACTGAACACCATACGAATGAAAACGCACATCTGGGCTGTGTCACTCACGTCCGTTTCATCCAACTGCAGTGAGAAACACTCGCAATCTCCGATGTCCTTCCACATTTGCTGCGTTAAGTCCTCAGCCATGGCTTCACAACGCCGTGTAACTGTACACCTTGACAGCTGGAGAGCTTTGATCGGAGACAGGATTTCTGCTTTATTTTTAAAGTCCCGGAACAATGAGTGCGCTGCTTCAACGAATGCCTCTTTTACCATCTCTCCATCTTGGAATGACTTCTTGTTTTTAACGATGATGTGACTTACTCGGAATGATGCTTCGGTGGCAGCTTTCGCTTTAGAAGTAGCTTGTGTGAAAAATGACTGCTGTCCCAATAACTGGGATTTTAGCTCCTTCACCTTTGTCTTTCTCAGCTCGCTTTTCGGCGGGAATTCAGTGTCGTATTTTCCATGAAGAGTCCGAAAATGCCGCTCCACATTTCCCTTCTTTGGTATTGCGACGGTAGACTGGCAGACGAGACAAACGCACTTTGAAAATGTCATCGTGAAAAAAAATTCCTCCTCCCACTCCGTATGAAAGTGATAGGTTCTTTTTACTTGGTCCAGCTCCCCCACTCATTTTTATACCCTATCTTACGTTTAAGAGGAAAAAACCGAGCGAAAAATTAGGATGTAACTAACGACTAGCTTGTTAGCTTTGCAGCGCTCAGGGGCGTTGTTTGAACACGCACAGTGACCTAATTGTACGGGGGAAAAAATCAGATGTCATCTGACTGGTTGTCCTGTGTATCAATCAAGTGACGGGATGGCTGATAGGCTGACGTCTAGTTTTTTTATTCAAAACAACTTAACTTTATTTGTATAGCGTCAGTTCATGACAATGTCATCTCACCTTGTCATGCGATCTACCAATAGTACCTTGGAGATCGACTGGTAGATCGCGATCGACGTATTGAGCACCCCTGCTCTAGAGAATATACACAGCAAGCCCTTACTTAGTGCACCTAAGAGACTGCAGAGAATGTTACTCAGGCTACAGCAGTATGATATTAGTGTGACCTATGTTCCAGGCAGGGATATGTTACTTGCAGACACGCTGAGCAGAGCATACTTACCAGAGAGCACTAGGGGTGAGAGTGAGACAGATATAGAGACTGTAAACATGGTTGGCTACCTACCCATTTCAGCAGAGAGGCTGAGTGCCATCAGGGCTGCAACAACAGACGACACAAAGTTACAGAGTGTGGCAAATAGAATACTGTCAGGGTGGCCCAAGAGAAAACAGGACTTACCAAGTGACATCAGGCACTACCACACCTTCCAAGATGAACTGAGTTTCCCGGATGACATAGTGTTCCGAGGGGACAGAGCCGTGATACCTGACGCACTCAGGGTGGACATCACTCACAGGATCCACTCCTCTCACCTGGGAGTAGAGGGATGTCTGAGGCGAGCGAGGGAGTGTGTATACTGGCTTGGAATGAATGAGGAGATCAAGACTTTCATCTCCAAATGTGACATATGTAGGTCAGTGGACCCAAAACAACAAAGAGAGACACTACACCCACATGACATGGCAAGCAGACCCTGGGCCAAGGTAGGAACAGACCTTTTCTCCTTTCACAATAAAGACTATCTGATAACAGTAGACTATTATTCAAATATTTGGGAGGTCGATTATCTACCTGACACGAAGAGTAACACAGTGATCAAGAAACTCAAGGCTCACTTTGCCCGACAAGGGATTCCGTACATTGTTATCTTAGACAATGGACCCCAATATGCATCACTAGAGTTTCAGCACTTCAGCCGAAAGTGGGACTTTGAACACAGGACATCGTCGCCAGGATACCCGCAGAGTAAGGGGAAAGCAGAGTCAGCGGTGAAGACAGCCAAGCGCCTGATGCTGAAGGCTGCAGCAGCACGACAAGATCCGTACTTGGCCATGCTGGATCATCGCAACACGCAGAGCCAGGGCCTCGTCACAAGCCCGGCAGAGACTTCTGAGCAGGAGGACCAGGACCCTGCTTCCCATGAAGGACACTCTGCTGAAGCCAGAGGTAACACACAACGAACAGGGACTGGAAAACAACAGACGGAGACAGGAAAAGTACTACAGCAAAAGACATGGACACTCTGGAGAGAGGGGACAATGTGAGAATACAACCCTGTGGCACACACGGTGGCTGGAGACCAGCGAAGGTGGTCCGACAGGTGAGCCATAGATCATATGAGGTGGAGTTGGAGTCAGGTGGTGTTGTGAGGCGTAATCGTCGCCACCTCAGACACAATCTCACCCGGCGCTCACTAACACAGAACACACCCACACCAACTGTGACTGAGGAGGCCGTAGCGCCAGGCGGCCCAGCAAACCGGGAAACGGTCACTAGGTCGGGTCGACAAGTTGTCAGACCCCACTACCTGACGGACTATTCGCAGTGATTGGAGGATGGACTATGAAAAAAAAAAAAAGAGAGAGAGAAACAAGGTGATGGAGAAATGGAATGTGTTGTTGTATACACTTGTTGCATTTGTGAAAAAACTGATGTTTTGAACACGTTGATTTGTTATTGTCTATGTTGTTGGATTGTTATTGCCTATGTTGTTAGATCTGTTGTAAATGAGCAGAGCAGATGGTAAAAGTGTGTTACACTAGAATATCGAAGTCAAGGAAAGAGACTAACTTGAAAAAAAAAAGAAAGATGTAACAATAGTGTTTGCAAGTCGTACCTGAAGTGTTGCAAACACTTGTGTTTTGCAAGTCGTTGCAAAACAAAATGGACACATTGCAACAACATTTCAGTGCCAATGTGTCTGTTGGAGAGTTATCGCTGCCCGGTGGTCTTTTACTCCCCATAAACACAGGCAGGATAGCGAGCTCCAGGAACGATTTGTAAGTGTGCTGCTATTGTTTCTAACGCTGTAGGTTAATCTAAACTCAAATTAAGATTGTACACTGCATATTCGACAGTCTGAAATCACAGCCTGTCACATTTGATATTTATGTATGAGAAGCTTCAGCGAAATGTAATGTGGAGCACTTTTTTGATTTTCAGCTCCGGTTTTTGGCCATCAAATGTGGGAAGGATCCGAAGACAACCGTGTGGAGAATGCTTCAGAGTATCTTCTCAAATCGCCTTTCAATTTCTACAACTTGGACTGGTGTAGGGGCTAAAGCTTGTTTTAAAGACCTGTTCCTGAAGACCATTGTTCATAGTAAGTTACATATTCTCTTAAGTAGATGTGTATGTGATGTGTATTCAAATGGAATGACAGATCTGTATTTTCTGCAGGGGCCATACGGAAGAATCCGGCAACACTGATGAGGCGGTCCAGGTTAATGTAATGCGTTACCTGAAAGGAGCATCTGACCGCGAAGGTGGAAAAAGGCGCAGCACAACAGAGAGGGACCCAGAACCGACTCCTCAAACCTTGGCTTGTCTAGACTACTGACACCCCAGCATGTTCTTTGTGTGTGTGTGTGTATATTTGATGTATATATTTTTTGTTTTCTTTTTTATTTATATTTCAGTGTGCTGACACATCTTGTTTCAATACTGTACTGAAATGTGGAATTAAAACTTCAAATGGAAATTTGTCTGGTTTGATCAATCATTATTCTAGATAAACTGCGTGCTATTAAAATTTTATTTATATAAATATATGTATATATAAACAAATAAATATATTACAGATCGCTCCAAAATAGCCTTTGCCTCCGGCAGGCCGCAGTAAAGCTGCCTTTGTTATAACTGCGGCGGAACGGCCGTTGACCTGCTGTCCGTCCGCGAAAGGTCCGCCAGCAAACGTGTTTGCGATTACGCAATTTTCTTTTGATTTCATTACACACGGTCCTCCTCAGCAGATCAATGTATAGTTAGTTTGGTCGAGATGTATCACTATTCATTAATATGAATAACTATATACATATCGTGGTCAGATATTATATAATGTCATCTGTCAACTGTAGGTTTTCAGTTTCATAACTCATCTGTATTTTCCATCCAATCTATAATTTGCAAAAACTGAGTTCATAATCCTGCCATTATGGTCCCAGACACACAGACTGCACTCAAAATAAAGCTGCTGTAAAAACAAACATCAGTACATATTCCTACAGGCAGGTATATTATACAATTAAACAGTTTCATCAATTTTAATTCATCGAAAACCACAAAAACAAACGCATTTTAATATGTTCCCAATTTAATGAGTGATACAGAAACAAAACGTTTTCTTCCCATATTACAAAAAATCAATGACAAGTGTTTTACCAACACCTAGCGCATGGAAACTATGAAAACAGAATAAAAATGTTGTCATAGTTCAGAACACCAAAGACGCCTACATCATTATCTCTGCCCGATAATAACAGTCTTTATGAGTGCCACTTGTGACCACGGGGCCAAATCTCAAATGACACCAGTCCCCATATAGAGTCCTACTTTTAGCCGGAGACCCAGATACAGAACTGTGACAGGGGGCAGAAAGTAGAGCAGCATCCCGATGAAGATGGCAGGATTTGAGAGAAGACCTTAACGAGGAAGCACTCATTTCTTCTTCTTCTCATCTTTCTTGGCACCGTCAGCTTTTTCCTTCTCCTTGGCTTTGTCCTTATCGTCTTTTTTCTCTTTGTCGTCTTTCTTCTCTTTCTTGCCTTCTTCCTTCTCCTGTCCTTCCTTTTTCTCTGCGTCGCGGTTGGAGATCTTGTTGTTGATCAGATTGTGCAGAGCTACCACGGAGCGTATGAGCGAGGCGAGGTAGACCACCAGCATCTGGTCGTTGGTCTTAAGGTAGAAGGCTTTAGTGAACTCCTGCAAAGATGGAAATGTAACTAGGGATGCACCGATCCACATTTTTTCACTTCCGATCCGATCCCTAAATTTGGATATCGGCCGATACAGATAATATTCCGATACCAGAGCTGTGTTTGAAAAACAGGAAATCCTGTTAACAGAAAAAAATCTGAAAACAAATTTGAAACTAAGGGTTTCAGATTGATTGTCATGTCAATATTTATTTAATTTCATGAATGTCAAATGTCAAAGACTTATTTTTAATAAGTCTTAAAAATTTAGAAATATGAAAAGTGCAAGTGCACACACACACATACACACTTGACACACAGTCTCACTCACTCGTTCACAAAAATAACAGCACAAATCAAGTAAACTGACTCTTGTATCATGAACAACATGTCAAATATCTGAAGAAAAGTGCAATAAAATAACTGTAAACATCTTACACACATACACACTTGACACACAGACTCACTCATTCACACACGCAATCACACTTACTCTCTCTCTCACACGATTCTTTAAAAGAAAACAAAACTTGAATGTCTCAAAGTTGACTCTGAGGAAGTGATGTAGTGTTCAACAAATCTTACATCGGCAAGTTCTTCTTGAGGAATATGAGCATTTCTGCTCTCTCTGCAGTTAGCCGATTCCTTTTTTCATCCACGATATTGGCTGCCGTGCTGAACAGTCTAGCCTCAGCGCTATCCTGCTATCCTGCTAGCCTGCTAGTCTGCTATCCTGCTAGCCTGCTAGTCTGCTAGCTGGCTGCAAACTGTGGAATGGATTCCTGAACGGAGGCGCGGCTCAATGAGACAGTTATGAGACACGCTCAGGAAATCCATTCCACAGTTTGCAGCCAGCTAGCAGACTAGCAGGCTAGCAGACGGGGATCACTTTTGGAGTCATTTCACCAGACGACGTTAAAGCGCAGACATGGCTCATTGATATCGGAAATCTCCAAAGGTTGTATCGGAAAATCCGATACCCGAATTTCTCTGGTATCGGGTCCCGATACCGATACTGGATCGGATCGGCCCCATCCCTAAATGTAACATTTAGGAACCCACAAAATGTCCAAATGAAACAAGCAATAAATTCATTAAAATTCAGAAGCATACTCAGTTCTGCTATGCAATCTTACACAGAGATGCTGAGACAATTAAACCAAAAAAGGAGTTAACAACTTACCAGCAGATTTACATCTGGCAGTAAATTGAAGACGTCCTGCAGCTGGTAGATAATCTGGTGGTTGATGGGAAGTTTTCCTGCCGTCACTCTCTCCAAGTAGGAGCGGATTTCCAACAGCTTGGAGTTCAGACCCTTCAGGCCGTGAACCTGATTTGTGATCCGTTGCGATAGAGTGCCCACTGTGGTGTCCTTGATATCTCTGGATATGAAGGGCATGAGGATGAATATCAGCAGGCGAGGGGTTAACTTTTGTTGATCCTTTTTGTGTTTTTCCCCCCAGTTAAATTAGCAGTAGAGTGGTATACTGTGGTGACTAAAATGGATATTACACGCTCAACAGCGTAGCAAAGTGAGTAAATGAAAGGTTTGTTTTGTACCTGAGCAGGTGCTCCACACCCACTTCCTCTGCTTCCTCTGCTCCAATCTCGCTGGTGACATGTTCAAATGTCTTGGATGTTGGTGTCCCATCCTATAGTCAAATAAACCAAAATGTGTTACAAATAATAAATTAAAAAAACCACAGAAAGAAAACCACACAGCAGTAAGGACGGTAAACTTTGACTGAGAGGACTTTGTATAAAATAGAAAATCTCCAAAGGCCTTACCAGTTTAGTGTGGTCAGTTTAAATACAAACTAGTCATGAAACCTATATCATTGCAAAACACCGAACAAGCCAAGATTCACTCACGTCATGAATTTCCTCCACAGAGATGTATGCTTCTGTGGGGAGGCCGAGATCTTTGGGCTTCACATCTATAATGACTAAGACCTGGTAGGATAAAAACCAAAATACATGAGCGACTTATATGACATCTCAGTGAATATGAGATGAGCAAAGTTACGCAACAGCAAATCAACATTGAGCTGGATCGAGACAATTAACAATTACATACCGAATTGGTACAGTACTGCTTGATGAGCTCGTTGATGGCGATGTCGTTCTTATGTAGCTTGGGTCCTGTGTGATACCATCCGACTATTCTTTCTCTGGCTGAAAACCAGAAACGGAAGTTATTCATGAGTATAAAATGATGTCACCACTACAAAACCGAATCACACCGATGTAGGTGGTGTATTACCATTTACTTTCTTGAACATGCCATACATGTTCTCCAAGTAGTCATGATCCAGGAACCACACAGAGTCATCACGGTCATCCTCGTCAAATGGCACTAAAGGAACATTGGCAATGAATTAGAAAGAAAATTACAGAATTTACCATATTTCACTTCATAAAGGGCATTAGTGGGTAAAGCAGAATCCCAATGTAAAAATATATCTAATGCATATGGAAATATTTTAAGATGGGCCCTTCACTGATTACAGACACAACTTACTTAGACTTGTCAAATGTACTATGAGGTTTTGGAGGATGTTTTCTACAGTTTTACAAAGGCAGATGATATCATCTGGATTATCAATGTTTAGGATTAAAGAACACACATAACGTCAACATTAACTGGGGTACATTAATTACCCTGAGCTGAGTGTAAGGCCTGAAGGATCCAGTGGCTTTACAGTATGCATTTCATTAGAGACCTAAACTCAGAACATCTCAGTTGCTTCCGTTTTCCTTTGTAATACTGTTGTGTACGGAACTCTGATCAGCATGCTGTCCTCCTGTCACTCACCAGCAAAACTATTTGAGACGTCAAGAACTTTTTTATGCCAAGATCCGAGAAGGACACCAACCACTCGTTTCTGGTTGCCAACTTTTCCTATTCTGTGGATTGAATTGTCAAATGTACGGAAAACCAGGTTAGATCGCAATAGTATGTCTATCGAATTCCAACAAATATTATACAGTTTTATTAATATGTACATATACACACACATGTTTTTCAGAACCCCCTTTAAATACGAAGTCGTTCGCTATTAGGTTGTGGACTAAGCCCACATCTTCATGTCATCCATTGCTAACCAAATAACAGAACAAAATGAGTGTTACAATGGGCAACAGCGATTTCAAATCTTATCATTAGGCATTAATGAGCACTATTATTGACTAATTTAACGGTTGGACACATTGTTTTCTGACAATAGTTGACGAACTAGACAGACACCACGGAGCTAACTTCACCCTAACTAGCTTGCTCATGTCTGCGTTCACTCTCAACGGGGCTCTGACTCAGCAAGGCTAACATTAGCTTAGCTTAGCAGCTCCGTTACGCGTTTAGACTCTTGGCTATTCAGCTAGTTCAAAGAAGAACAAAAATACTGAAATCACTGACCTGTTAAAGTGATCGACCACGCTGAGCAATACCAGGGGGTGAACGACCACATTTTCTACTGCTAATTCCGGCATTTTCGCAGTGTAGACAACCAGCTCACAAGCCCACCTCGACACAATGACGGCGACGCTACACTTCCGGTTTCGTCTGACGTCGTTTCCGTTTCTCTTGGCAACAGCGAAACGCGCAGAAAAGGCAGAAGAGTTGTCTCACCCGGCCTCACACACGCACATTCACAGACAGAATGTCTCACAGACAGAATGTCTGGGACTGAACACGTAAGTCATCCGTCTTTAGTCCTGGAGGCGTTTTCTTAAATGTGTTTAACAATGTGTCTCTTCGCGGTGACGTTATTATTGTTCAACGTTGACAATTTAACGATGACGACAACAGAGAACGCCGATAATCAATCATTTTAGCTCTAACGTAACTAAAATGTCCATTTGGGGCTTTGTTAACGTGAACTAAACTTTTATAATTTAACTATTAGTTATATTTCATAAGTGTCCGTTTTACTAAATGCCTTTCCACTCGGCAGGATCAAGTTGAGGAAACACTGAAGAGGATCGAAGCCAATAAATATGTGATTGGAACGATCGTTGTCAACACAGAGGGTGAGCTAAAAGCCGTTTCCTGCACCTTTACACTACCCTTTTATTGTAAATGTTTTAAAAGTGTGATCTTTCCAGGTATTCCCATCAGAACAACTTTGGATAACTCCACCACGGTCAGTGGCGGTTCTGGGCACGGGCGAACCGGGCAGCCACCTGGGGCGGCATTTTTTCATGGCTCATGGGGGGCGGCACGAGCGCTGGAAAAAAAATCCTCTGCTCCGCGAAGCAGTTTTCTATCATCTATCGTTTCACTGTGTGGGGAATTGGCAGATTGTGGCCCCCTGCGGCTGCAGGCGCCCTGCTTGTTGGAGGTGCTGTGCACAGAAGCTGTGTGAGTAGGGGAAAAGGAAGGGGCGCGCGGGGGACAGTTCACCTCTGGGTCACCCAAATGGAACGGTCGGATAAGGGGGGGGAGCAGGGGTCGGGGGATTCACTGTTAAATACGCTAATGTAATTAGTGGGCTAAAGTCAGTCACACCCCGACTTTCTTACAATTAACGCACATTTCAATAATGATAAATGCAAGCCTATAGTTCCTGCACATTTTTGTTTTTATGAATATTGAATTGAAATGGCCAATAAAAATTGGTAATACAAAACGATTATGTGTCACCTGTCACCAAGGTTAATTGGTTTAGTCTTGACTTCTGGTCGTGACTGACAGTGTTGGGGGGATGGGAAATCTGTTGCTTGTCGAGTCAGAGGCAAATAAAAACAGATGGACAGAAAAAGGTTAAAATCATCAGGTTCCCACTACAGAAAGAAAAGAAAAGAAGAGGAGGAGAAGCAAGCAAAAGATGGAGGTATGCAAATATGTTGTCTCTCTGTATGATTATACAGCCACATCAGCCATCAAGGAGATATTTTCCACATTGGAAAATATGGGAAATAATTCAGGGTGTTGACACATTTCCCAAGTCTTGCAGATGAAGAGCTGGCAGAGCAATGCGAGGCACTAGGCACCACACTGCACTTTAAGGGGCACTCTGATTTGGACAGTAGAAAGCTTGTGCAGGAAATTAAGAACTTCCCTGACCTGCCATCAAAGACCATGAGCCTCCTTGAGCCAATCACTTTTGTGCATGACAAGGATCTATCAGAGATCTACCCCAACTTTTGGACTGCTCTCAGGATTGCACTTACTCTGCCAGTCACTGTGGCTCAAGCAGAGAGGAGCTTTTCCAAACTGAAGTTGATCAAGTCATACCTTAGGTCAACCATGTCCCAGAAACGGCTCACTGGCCTTGGTGTCATCAGCATCAATCATTCCATAGGGGAGCAGATTTCATACAAAGACATTATTGATGATTTTGCATCAAGGAAGGCCAGAAACGTCAGGTTTTAGATTTAGTTTGTGTTTTCTGTTCTTAGTGCAATAGTGAAACAGTTCGATTGTATTTTGTGTGATGAAGAATTTGTGCTATTTACAATATTTATTCTATATTTTATTTGTATCTTGTTCTTTTGTATTGTATATTTTGTGCAAATCAAAACTCTCACTCTCAAAGGTGGTCTCGCCCTGGGCGCCATTCAATGCAGAACCGTCCCTGACCACGGTTGTGTATGCACAGCTTTTACGCCACCTCACCATGAAGGCAAGTAACATCGTGAGGGACCTTGACCCTCAGAATGACATTTGTTTTTTTCTGAATGCAGACAAAGAAACACAATATCTTGGTTGCACCAGGTGAGTGTCCAGAAGGTGCATTTGTATTGTTGACTTAATTGTCTGTAACTTGACCGTGCTGTTGTACTGCAGTTGAATTTTTTTTCTCTTCTTTCTTTTTGTTTTTGCAGAAAACAACTTTCTGCTGATAGTCATCCAGAAGCATGTGAATAGCCTCTGGACATTTCCATGAGAGTCAGCCTTTGTTTTGTGCCATAATGGTGATAAAAAATGTTTTTACACCGTGTTATGTTACAGCATTATCCATAATTGTTGGAATGCATTAAGCATTCCAAGTATTGTTCTTCGAATTTTTATTCCAACATCTTTTATTGTTGGAATGCATTAAGCATTCCAAGTATTGTTCTTCGAATCTTTATTCAACTTATTGTTGGAATGCATTAAGCATTCCAAGTATTGTTCTTCGAATCTTTATTTCTTCATCTTCTATTTCTTCCGCGCCCCCTTTCAACTCCTTCACATTTTCAGCTATTTAAACCGTTCAAATATTAAAATATTCAGCTCCTTTCTGGCTTTAGGGCTATGGCTTTTCAGCTTTCTAACTATTAAGCTTAAATTTATATAACTCAATAATCATTAATATTTTAACATGGTTTTCCAATGGAGATCGTTTTCAAATCCTCTTAAACTTCTTCAACTTTCAGATTTTTCAGCTCCGCCAATCTTTCAGCTACTGACACCATTTAATCTATTCTACTTTTTTCATAATCACTGATTATGTTTCACTAGTTCTTCGCTCCGTTTCTGACTTTTACATGAGTGTGTATTGCGTCTGCTAGAGGGAGACCCGGAGATCTTAGAGTGTGAGGCAGCGCCAGAATCTGGTTAAAAAAATATGGAACTTCTGTCCTTGCAGCCAAAGTATACACTCTAGAGGCTTAATTTCTTCAGATTAATGAGGGCATGGTTGTGCTGATTGGATTAATGCGTTCATGGAATCCCAGAGTTCTTTAGTTTTGGCCTACGAAGACCAACAGTGACACAACCTCTGCTAAAAGCCCCATAAAAAGTCCCTGCGTTCGGTAGAGTCTTGTTTCTCGCACAAACGTCGTATTTTTTAGATAGCTGTTATAGTTTTGCGCTGGTTGTCATTTGTTTGAGGTGTGGATTCTGTGTAACTCGCTGCCCTTTGCAGCAGCTCGTTAATGATCACAGGTGCGTCGTTGTCGTGGTTACTCGCTCACACGCTGCAGGATCTCTGTCTGTGACTCACAGCTGCTCCTATGACCTGATTAGTGGAGTCACATGACGCAGCTATGCTTTCTGTCAACAGACCAATATGATAAAGACACTGGCCCCCCCTCCCCCCTCCACCCTGACCTCTTCTCACTGTTAATCACTCAGTCTGTCTGTCTATTTCTCCTCCTCTCTCTCTCCCTCTATCTCTTCCTCACCACCCCTCCCTTTCTCACTCTCTCACACTCCCTCCCTCTATCTACACCCCCCCACCCAATCCAATAATATCAAAATAAAAGCCCCATGGAGGGAATTTTTACTGTAATGTTTGTGACAAGGCCTATTCATTAAAAACTTCTTAGTTTGAATAACAAACATTCAGTCTCCCAACCCCCCCTCACCCAATTCCATCATTACAAAATAAAAGCCTCAATGATTATCTGTACCTTAACCATGAAGCTCAAAATGAAGCGGTTTCGTTGAAATACGCATTGCTCTTTCAAATACTACTACAACCACTACGAATATTACTCGTACTTCTAGTACTACAACTGATACTTCTACTACCATACTACTAGTATTTCTACTGCTATTAATACTACAACTACTACTAATGTTATTACAAATACTACTATGGCTAATAGTGTCAGTATTCCAGCTGTTTCTACTGCTATTGATACTAAACCGACTTCTACTGCTAGTACTACTAATACCACAATTACAACTATAACTAATACTACTACTAATAATATTACTACAAACAATTTTAAACCTCTTTTTATTCATCTCAGCTTTTATTTCTGTACTTTTTAAAATTCAATTAAGCTCTTGCAACTTCTGTATTTTTTAGAAAATCTATTGAAATTCAGCTTCCCCACTTCCTGTATTTTCAGCAGTTTTTTAAAATAATTTCTGCTTTTCCTATGCCTCTATTTACAGCAATGTTTTAATATTCATTTCTTTATTTTTGCGTATTTTTTAGATAGCTGTTATAGTTTTGCGCTGGTTGTCATTTGTTTGAGGTGTGGTTTCTTGGTAAAATCCGTTTACTCTGTGATCAGCCCGCGAAAACAGCAGCTGCGCCGTCTCCATGACGACCACACAGGCTCGTGCCAGCACTCACTCTCCCTTCCCTACGGAGTCTGACAGACAAGCAGGCTCACGTGGGGTGGGTTTCTCAGCCAATCACATACTGTCTACTCTTGTCCAATAGAAATCTTTCGTTCAACGTGTGAACGGGAAAATAGAGAATCCTTGACATCTTGACTCATCATTTACATAAACTATCCTGAAGTCGAAAAAAGTAAGTAAGTAAGTTTTGTTTGTCCTCATAAATGTGATAATCAAAACTATATGAATAATACTTGACATATACTATATATCTTATTATATATATATATATATATATATATATATATGTATCTATCTATATATATGTATATTTATACATCTTTTATTGACAAACTATTACAAAACAAAACTATTATATAGCATTTTCTTTAAATATTGCTAGCTAGATATCTCAAAGTAGCAGCCATCAATTTCCTGTTCCTCTTACATCCAACTAATTGTCATTAACTTAGTCGCCTGAAGGTCAAAAGCTGAGAGAAGTGTTTTTCCCCCTCAAATATACTAATTTAAAATAATAGCTGACATATACTATATATCTTTATATTGACAAATTACATTAAAACGTTTTTTAAACATTGCTAGCTAGATATCGGTCATATGATATCTAGCTAGCACCGTCATTTCCTGTTTTAGGCATACAAAAGTGTAATTTCTAAGATGAAATGTGTTCTAGCCTACTCCCTAACTTAGTGTCCATTTTTATATTTCAGAATGGCCCTAAAACAGCTTCTTGGGACCAAACCGCCCACTGCTTATTTTAAACCACCAGCAATCCACCTATGTGTGGTTCTCAAAAAAGAGCAGGCCAGGCACATAAAGACACACACGCAGGGAGGGAGAGACAGACACGTACACAGAGACATAAAGACACACACACACACAGGGAGGGAGAGAGACACGTACACAGAGACATAAAGACACACACACGCAGGGAGGGAAAGACAGACACGTACACAGAGACATAAAGACACACACACGCAGGGAGGGAGAGACAGACACGTACACAGAAACATAAAGACACACACACTCAGGGAGGGAGAGACAGACACGTACACAGAGACATAAAGACACACGCAGGGAGGGAGGGAGAGACAGACACGTACACAGAGACATAAAGACACACACACGCAGGGAGGGAGGGAGAGACAGACACGTACACAGAGACATAAAGACACACACACGCAGGGAGGGAGGGAGAGACAGACACGTACACAGAGACACACACACGCAGGGAGGAAGAGACAGACACGTACACAGAGACATAAAGACACACACACGCAGGGAGGGAGGGAGAGACAGACACGTACACAGAGACATAAAGACACACACACGCAGGGAGGAAGAGACAGACACGTACACAGAGACATAAAGACACACACACGCAGGGAGGAAGAGACAGACACGTACACAGAGACATAAAGATACACACACACAGGGAGGGAGAGACAGACACGTACACAGAGAAAAAAAATAAAAGACAGACACGCACACAGAGACGCAGGGAGAGACAGAATCTTTGAAATTAAACTAATCTCATCTGCACCTTGCAGGGGGAAACAGTGATTACACTGAGCCTGTGGAGGGAAGCTGCAGTCTGGGATCTGCTCCAAGTGGGGGGACACATTAGTGTCCCATCTAAGGACCACCCAGTCCCAATATGGGACGCAGGCGCAGTCCACAAATGTTTCCACCATTGAGGTAGCTCTACTTTGCTGTTGTATTAGTCACTAAAGGGGGGTACACACACCCACACAATAGCAGAACAGACCTTTATTACATTCAGCTATTTTGTTCAATCACATCTTAAAACTATACACGGGGAAGTCCAGAATTGATGTTCATTGTAAACAAATAAAAGTAGAAAATGTGAAATTAATAAGCAGTTGCTCTGGGTTAGGGTTAGGTTATCATAATGTTCTGGTAATTGGTGACAGAGCTGTATGTCAATGTTTCCCTTGACAGGAGGTGACATCAGAGGAGGTGGTTGGTGTGTGTGGGGTGGTTGAAGTGGAGGGCTCTCCAGACACCCTGAACCTCCTGCTGGAGGACGACCGCACCACCAACGTCAGCAGAGCGCTGTGGGAGCCCCTTGACCCCCAACTGAAAACTCCACCCCTGATGGTGAAAATAAAAATCATTGGAAATCATGTTTTCAAAATTCAATTGTATACAGTTTAATTTGTTTGTTTCATACGTTCTTTGTTCCTGAACGTTCTGTAATGCATTTGAGTTTTTTTTACTCTGTTTATTTTGTTATTTTATTGTTGGATTGATCCGTTCTGTCAAATAAAAATATTTCAAAAGCTGAGAGAAGTGTTTTTTTCCTCATAAATGTAATAATTAAAATACCTGACTGTAACAGGTTGGTCCTCTGGGGGGGTCTTGGAAAGACGAGCATGAGGGAGTCTGGTCCATTATTGTTTTGTTTTTTTATTGTTTCACACCCAAAACACAGCCGGCTCCAGCCTTCTCGCTCTCTCGCTGTCGCCGGATCTCTCCTACTTAACAGGCAGAATACAAACACGGATTAATATGAGCTGAGGCCAATTGCCTCCCCCGGCACCGTTCCCTGAACCACTCCCTTCTCAGTCCCCCCCTGCAGCCGAGCCAAACCACGCCTGCCACCACACTGACATATACTATATATCTTTTTGACAAATTACATTACAACATTGCTAGCTAGATATCTCAAAGTAGCAGTCATCAATTTCCTGTTTTAGGCATACAACATACTTTTTCCAAGCGGAGAGCCTCTTCTGCCCCCCACCTCCTCTGACCCCCCTGAGCAGCTGTACAGATGTGGCTGGGCTGTTCACCGTGCAGGGGGAGGTCCTCGAGGTGAGTTCAATCTTGGCCTGTCGTGGTGTAAAAAAGGGCAACAGGTTTAATATTCGGTGCATATTGGCATAAATTGTAATTAACTCACAAATCCATCTTGTAAAGTGTCAGTGGTATGAGATCAGGGCTCTACGCTAATGTTTTCCTCAAGGAGTACATGAAAAAAAATTAGGAGCAGTGTTTTTTTTAAGCAGTTCCTGCTCAATGCCACACTATTTCAGTGCTTGCCCATTGCAGAGCCATAGAAAAAGAGTTGCGACACTTCCACACTTTTTTATATGGCTCTGGCCCATTGGTTGCAAATTGTCGCTCTCATTTGCATAAAGTTTAGTGCATCTGGTATCGTTTGGTTATTTTTCCAATACCAGTCCTAACCCGATACTTTTAAAATGATACTGGTGCCTGAACAGATAGTTCTTTTGAGAAAGAAAAAGTACATTACGAATGATGAAATTGGAAAAGGGGTTTGTTTTCTTCCAATTGAAAAATATATCAACCGTTTAAACAATACTGTAAATATAAATGAATAAAAAACACTTTGGTTCAAACTTAACGTCAAACTATGAACATTATATGAACTGTTTACCAGTTTAATTAGAGTTTACCATCTTTAAGAGGCAAAAGGTGTGTGTGTGTGTATATATATATATATATATATATATATTCTTTTGAATTTGAAGAATAGTAAATTCATTATTTGATTTTAGATCTATGCTCATTGTGCAGGAACTAAACATTTGTAACATATTGGAAAGCATTTACGTAGATTGACTCTCCTTGTTTGTCACCTTTTATTCACGTCATAATTGCAGCTGCAACACAGAAGAGCTGCATTAAGCACGAGAGCATATAGTTCTACTGTGTGATAGAATTTATTATTTATTTATTTTTTAGTAAACACTTTGCTGCGTAAAAAAGACAAAAATAATCAGACAATTTCTTGCCATTCGTGTGAGGAAGTGAAGTCACGTGTCTGCAGCTCAATGCGCAACATCACTGAAGAAACAACGCTACATGCTCGGATTAATACTTCGGTGGGCGCACGGATTGTCCGACAGGACGGGATAGGCCGGATGGGGGTCGGGGGGGACGCCCGCTCCGCCCGCTGGTGGGCGCGTGCTCACCTGTGTGAGTGCAGGTGTCTGCCTGTGTACTAGGGATGTCACAAGAACCGATACTTACAGTACCTTTGCATACTAAAATATCAAAACACCGACGATGGCTATTTTTTAAAGTTCCCGCGCATTGGTGCTGCACCTCTTCTGGAACTGAGTATAGTACACGCAGTATAGGCTTCAGTCTTCCAGTCCACGTTTACATTCAGAAAACAAAGATGGAAACTGCGGCTGCAGCGCTCGTCCCACCTCGACTTGTTGACAAGAAAGGCGCAAAGAGTCGGGTATGGCAGTACTTTGTGTTTGAGGCAGATGACGTGATTATTTTTTTGGTGGGGTTAGCCAATCAGTTTCAGTAAACATCCCATTATGATTCAATGCAAAAAAGCATTTCAAACACGTATAATTACTCTGTAGTTAAATATTTAACATAACGACATCTTATTCCAACAATTCAGTATATTAATATACGCACACATATATAAAATATACAGAATATAACTATTATAAATATACTACAATAAATAGCCCCACAAAACTTCATACACAGTTATTTTGGATAAAATGTACGTCATGGTTGTGTGTTCTCACCTCAGTCCTGTGTGCGGGAAAAGTCCTCGAAGTAAGTTCAATCTTAGCCTGCAGTGGCTAAAAAAAAACACACAAAATCTCACTTCAAGGCTTTTTGAAAAATTGGCAGCTCTGATGATCTTTTAGTGAATTTACACTGATTTAGCTAAAGCTGAAACAACAGAAACTGTCTCTTAGCTGTAAAACAAATACAAACGAATATATAACCGAATATATATACAGATTAATCACACTGAACTGCATTGCGTACCACGTGCCCAGGAGGACGACATAGTATTGGTGCTAGCTAACGTTAGCTAAAACGGACATCAATACAGACCATAAAACATGATCAAACATATCACTAACTTAATAAAAGCATGGCAAGTTTAGACAAAGACCACTAACATCCAAAATAATAAAACTAGCCACACCATGCATGTATATTTAAAGTAAATTAAACATTGACCACAGACACTCGTAAACACGTCACCTCATGGCAAATCCTCAATTGCGCAGTGGATTACCCACAATTCTAATTCTTCTTCTTCTTCTTCTTCTTCTTCTTCTTCTTCTTCTTCTTCTTCTTCTTCTTCTTCTTCTTCTTCTTTGTTTTATGGCGGTAGGCAAACAACTTTAGGGTCTCTAAGGTTAGCCCAATAGACCAAGTGCCAACTCATCTCTTCAAATATGCAAAGGCATTTCTACCATCTCCACTTGGAGTGCTGCCACTGGAGTACTTTTTATAGCTCCACAACATAACCCCAATGCTTTACTCTGGATTACATTCAACTTCTTTAAGTGGGTTATTGCTGCAGACCTATAAATTATACAACCATAGTCTATTATTGATCTAATTAGGTTAGTATAGATTGTTCTCATCGCAGATCTATTTCCTCCCCAATCCAGCCCTCTCAAACACCTCATCACATTCATCATTTTCTTGCATTTGTCTATCATCTTATTTATATGGACTGACCAAGTTAGTCTTTTACTCTGGAGACCATCTTTAGACTTTGCTCACTGCTTGCTCCATTTTGCACACAATATAGTTAAGGTTCCTCCCCCTTTTCCACATAGCGCCATCATCTGCAAACAGCGCTACCTTTATTGATCCTTTCATATTTTTAAAAACATTTTTAATCATGACCATAAATAACACTGGACTAATAATACTGCCTTGCGGCGTACCATTTTCTACTGTATACTCATTACTAAAAGCGTCATTAATTCTTACCACTATTTTCCCACCAGAAACAAAATTCTTTATCCATTGAAGCATTCTACCTTTAACTCCCATCAGATGGAGCTTGATAAGAAGGCCCTCCCTCCACACCATCTCATAGGCCTTCTCAATATAAAAAATATGGCAATAATTGACTCCTTATTTACCTGCGCCTTTCTAAGAGAGTCTTCACGCAATCCTTTCCGTCTCTTGGTCCGTTTAGGTACCGGAATGTTTCAATGGAGCTTTAGTGTCAAGGCTCATTAGTTAGTTTTCAGCTTTTTAGTTTTTATTGAAGTATCTAGATGATGATAGGAATGCTCTTTAAGTTTTATGTTTGGCGTGGCACTGTACGCGTCGAACGGGGTTCATGTTTATATCTTTGAAAGCATCATTTCTGACAGCCCCTGAACGCAACATCACAGCTCGCTAATTTGTCCTGAAGTCTTCTCTGGTAAGTAGCATTGAGCACCTCTGCTCACGGCTCATTATTTGAATGGTTTAGATTACGTTTTAGCATTTTAAAACGGCATCATAATGTTTCTTTAACTCATGCCAAACATAAACATAAAGAGAAAAGTTGAAAATCCCCCCTGTATGGCATAAGCACGAACCCGTGACTAACACTAGCATAGCAGCTAACACGGACTTCCCCCTTTTTCTCTGTAAAAGTTTATTGTAACGGTTATAAAGGGATGAAACAGCTAATTAGGTCGCTAGCTAGCTAACACATTTGTCAGTTACCATGTCTTAGTCTTAGTGTCAGTCAAGCTTTCGCGTTAGCTTAATCCCGTTAGCATAATGCTAAAGCCGTTATGAGGGTACTCAATCCCTGTTAGATTTCTGTACGGTTAGCTAACGTTAGCCAATTTTAATGCATTTATGAAACCTCTAAAACCAAATCATTGTTTTCATTAACTCAACTAACTTCAATCAAGCTGAGAAATGTTAAAATGCAAATAAATAAACCAACATCAGCATAATTAGCTCTAGTAGCCTGCTAGGCGCTAGCTGAGGCTAACCATTGACTTGAGTAAGAACGAGCTCATTTATGTCATAAATACTGTGGGTGCTTGTCTAAGGCATGTCTGTGTTTTTTATCTGTTTTTATTTATTTATTGTATACATATTTATTTTATGTATGACTGAGATTGACTTTAATCTGGGTTGTCATGTTATATCAGCAATATTTAAACTGCAGTAATCTACTTCTGTAATTACTTTTTTTAAAACGCGGCAACGTAAAACTTACTACAAGTTTGTCTTATTGTTTCCTCTCCTAGACAACAGAACATCGATCATCTCCTCTGTGGTTAGTAAGTATAGTAATATTGTACCTGAAATTGATAACAGGCCACATAACTGTTTAGCATCTGGATGCTTTTTTCAATTGTTGATTTATTTTGTTGTTTATCTTATTTAATGAACAGTTGTTTGGGCTTTAAAATATTAGACAATTGTGAAAACGTCATGCAAAAGTCTCCCAGGATTATGTCCTTGTGTTTTGCCCATAAGTCAGAGAGATTCAGTTTACTCTCATAGAGAAGCAAAGCAATCAGAAAATATTGCATATTGCAGCCGGAATCAGAGAATTTAACTTCATTCGTCAATGAATAGCAACATCTTGAATGCTGTGTACCATAGTGCTATAGATTTGCACATCTTAAATCCTTCAGAAGCAATGACAGCAATCAAAGGTAAACAGTTTAGTCTTGTTAGCAAGACAGTTAGTATTACCACACAGCTCAGTTTCACACTGCAATATACAATTATCTTCCTAGAAAAACGTCACTTTGGAATGAGATGGATAATACATGAAGTAATAACTTGAGACATTTATAATGAATAGAATAATGACTTTTGAACGAGACAGTGATTTTAAATAAGGACATACAGAGTCCACCTGAAATAACTTTTAATTCAAATAAGCAATGAGGTTGCTTTTTAAAATGTAACTGAGAATGTCTCTTTTTTTTTTTCTTCTCTCCATCCCTCACCCTCCTTGGACTCTTCCTGGACTCCTCCTTTTTGTGTTTAACTGCAGAACCTCACTGCTGGTGAATTATTGCTGACACTGAGCTGTGAGTGGATTCATTACTGATTCATTATGATTTTGCTATAGCTCAACTGACGTTACATTGGTTTACAGTTTAGACCACCTTCCACCACAATATTTTGTCTCTACAAGAATTACATCTTTGTCTTACATCCTCAACAATAAATGACCCAATCACGACAACAATGTGTTCTACAGTAAAATTAAATGTGACTCATGGGTTTCAGAGAAGAAATTAAACATAATTTATTTCTCTCTTCCCACTCAGAAGTGGCCTAGTGTTCCCTGTCTACTCCACTTTGGACGTCTTGGTGATCTGACAGTAAGTTCCCAGATGAGTCAAAACACATAGTAAAGTTGAAGTGAAACACTGATGCCCAAGACCGACCGTGACTGTGGAAGTGACATGGACTGTAAAAACAATCCTGTGACAGTGTATTGATGTAATACTAGCCTCTTACTGTTTTAATGTCTATATCTGGAGATATTTCACAGGCAGGAAACAAGTATTTAACTCAACTCTTAACATAATAATAAAAGCCTGCTAACATTTTTTTGTCAAAAGCATCCCATCATTTGTTAAAACACATTTTATTCTGAAATATTTGCAGTATAGTGTAGGAAAATGCAATAACTTTGAAAAAAGTACCGGCCTTTAATATTAAGATTATTTTTTCTATTTATTAAGGAGCTTCTTAACCCGTTAGTTTAATGTTAATATGAATGTATAATATATTATACTGTTTAATTATAGTAATTATAAGAGAACAATTAGAAAGAAGTGCTGGCAGTAGCAACAACACTGTGTGCAAACTACTTGTGTGAGAAACACAGGGAGTGTGGTCCGGCCTTGAGGTGTCTTAATCCAGCCAAATTAATAAACGCATTTAAGAACAACTTTTAAATATTATTACATGGGTTTATGATCTGGTCATTTAACTAGAAACCTTCAGTGATCTTTAAGCTTACAGTAGAGGTTACTCAGTTTGTTGTTCGACCTGCTGTCTAATGCATGTTTTATTGTGTCTTACAGGTGTCCTGCTGGCCAGCATCTCTCCTCTATCATAAACGCTCTCTGTCTATCCTATACCTTCTATCCACTCTGTCTCATTATTGGAACCTCTATCTATCCTATCACATCTACCGCTCTGTCTTTGATATCCACAACTCTATCTTTGTATCCCCCTTCTATCCACTCTGTCTCATTATTGGAACCTCTATCTATCCTATCAAATCTACCGCTCTGTCTACAATATACAATTCAGGTTACTAATACCTGATCTAACCACATAACGTTGGTTACCCTTTATTACAACAACCTCACAAGTACCTGATCCATCTTTTGATGAACAAACTCTGCTGAACCACATTACGTTGGTACCCTTTGTTACAACAACCTCAGGTTACAAGTACCTGTTCTACTAGATCTACTATCAGATTATCCTCTTTTAATCTTCTATCTACACGCAATAGAATACGATTACTATCTACAAATTGGGCAAAGCTTTTGGAATAAACTGAGTCTGTTTTAGTCAGAATTAGTTTGAACGTAAAATTGGAAAAAAGGTTAACAGGATATTTATACACATAGCACGGTTTCTTTAATTGAATATCACTAGATATATTAGCAAAATTATTGTTTACTTTATTTAAAATCTTTTTCATATACACATACATTGTTTAAGTGTCCAAGTGTTTTGTTGTTAAACTTTTCATACTGAAATAAAATACAAGCATCTGTCAGAATTGGATTTATTTGACGTTTCCTGTCTGCAGACCCAACGTTCTTTTGGAGCATTCATCTGCCATCAAACTCACACCACTGTTCCTGGTTTTGAATATAAACTAGTATAACATAGTATTCATATTGTATTTAATATCTTGGTTTTGTACGACAACATTTGTGGTTTTGAAACATCAACAATGCCAAGGAAGAGTAAGAGGTCACAAGATCAGAGCCTGCGCTGGCAGCGGCCCAATGAGAATCCCTGTGCAACAACGACTGAAGGAGCAGAATGTGTTGGTCCTGAGAGCAGTGAAGAGGTAAAGATGTCTGCAGAGTGTAAACGTGTGGAGCAGGAAGGTCAGCCTGATGCTTCATGTGCACCACCACCATCTTATGCAGATGCTGTAAAGAGAGGACAGCACAGTGATGATCCATGTGTAGCAGGACCTTCTAATGTGAAGTAGGTAAACCTAAGAGGTCAAGGTGATGAGTCATGCGTACCACAGGTATCTAATGCAGAAACTATAGAGCGAGGACAACCCATTAAAGAACCATGTGCAGCAGGATCTTCTAATGCAGACCGTGTAGACCCTGGAGATCAGTCTTCTGAACAACATGTCCGTGCATCCCACAGCCAGGCTTCTATCAGATACGGCAGATCCAGGAATCGGCAGTGCACCTGTAACTCACTGACCTTTCTTGCATTCCTCCATGAGAATGAAAGCATCACCAGAGCAGACCTGGACCATGTTTTGGATAAAGGTAACACGATGTATAGAGAGACCAGGAAACAAGTCACTAATCACATCTATCTGACCACCGACGAGCTCACTGATGAAGTTCCTGCACGCAGCGCTACACACTATGCAGACATGACTCAGCTTTCAAGGTACGGCACATTAGGAGAACCTTTACCTGGATCTGTGGACAGCTTTCTGGACCTGGAGTCAGGACTCAGCTGCTTGCTGTCAGATGTGAAGTACGCTCTGCTGTTGATGAGACTCTTGTGTATCGCAGTGTTCAGAACCAAGTCGGGCAGATACGGTTTCTTTGACCCACACTCCAGAACAGCCAGAGGTTTGCCCCTACCAGCCGGTTCACGCACACCAGGTACTGCTGTCATGGTGACATTCTCACGTCTCAGTGACATGATTGACAGACTCAAGAAGTCCCACAGAATGATGGACACACAGTCCTCCTGTAACTATGAGTTAAAGCCTGTGGAGTTCTACAACATGAACACAGTCAACCTGAACGGTGGTCTCCCAAACACAGACTGCAGACCTACAGCTGTCCCTGTGGATGAATCAAACTCACCTACAGCCACTGATCAGAACAGTTCACCAGAAATGACTCCTCACACTCCAGCTGTAAATCAACCAGAGGTCTTCATCACAACATCATCACATGACGCTCCTCACACTGAATCAGAATCAACAGCTCAAGAGATAAACCTCAGTGATCCATCTGACGACATATTGACAGCAGAGTCCAGTGACATCATCTTTACATCATCGGTGAGACAACAAGAGGTCATAAACTCCAATGAACCAGAACTGTCAAGTCAATCCACTTTCCTTCCATCACACGATGCTTCTCTCAATGAACCAAATATTTCTTCTTCAGTAGAAAATACTGTTGCCAGTGATCTGTCTGATGTTCTATTACAGGGAATCTCATGCAAACTAACAAAGTGTGATAAAAACAACAGGAGAAAAATAAAGAGAAGACTGATGATCTCAGTGAAAACTCAACAAAGAAAAGAGATTCAGAAAAGGAAAGAAAGGGAAAAATATGCTTCAAATAAAGCGTATAAAGCAGACAAGATATCTCATGCAAAAAGGCAATACCCGAACAACCCTCAATTTAGACAAAAGAAAATAAATAATACAAGAGACAACGTTGACTTCAAGCAAAAACAAAAAGAGTACATTTCCTCCCGGTACAGAAAAGATGCTGATTTTGGACAGAAAAAAAAAAAAATCTTGGTCTCTCGTTACAGAAATAATCCTGAATTTAGAGAAAACAAAAAAAAATCTTGGTCTCTCGTTACAGAAATAATCCAGAATTCAGAGCGAAACAAAAACAGAACTTTACGGACCGCTACCGAGACAATGCTGAGTTTAGAAAGGAAAAAAAACTGTACTTCACTGCTTTTTATAAAAACAGCATTGATTTTAGACAAAAGATGAGATCTCATATTATTCAGCGTTACGCTCATGACCAGGCATTCAGGCTCAGACACAAACAACTAATGAAACAACGAATGAAAGACAGATACAAAAACAATCCTACATATAAGAGTATGCGGAACATGAGATGTGCCATGAAAATAAAAAGGAAATACAGACAGATAAATAAACCAACAGAAGAAAGTGACAACAGTTTGATCCAAGAGGCCATATATGTTTTCAGGTCACAAATAAAGTCCGGTCCCACTTATGTTTGCACCGTCTGTCACAAAGCATCATTTCCAAACCAAGTGAAACCCTGTAAAAGGTTAAACTATGTACGAAATCCAGACGTGGTTGCAGCATGCCTGACAGGAAAGTACGTCCATGTGTGTGATGACCAGTGCAGAGATGAACAACAGTGCAATGTGCCTGATGAGAGAAAGGAAGAGTGGATCTGTCACACCTGCCACAATCATCTTAAAGATGGAGTCATGCCGACACTCGCTGTAGCCAACAACTTGGAGCTCGCTGACATTCCACCTGAACTGTGTGACCTCAACATATTGGAGAGACATCTCATAGCCAAGTGCATAGCGTTTGCAAAGATCGTTCCTCTTCCCAAAGGACGCCAGAGAGCGATACATGGCAACGTGGTTTGTGTCCCGTCTGAGGTGCAGGAAACAGTGGAAGCGTTACCCAGACTGAGAAGTGAGTCTCAAGTGATGAGAGTAAAGCTGAAGAGACGATTGTGTTACAGAGGACATCAGCTGTTCCAGACTGTCACCTGGTCTAAACTAGTGCAGGCGCTGCATAAACTCAAACGCATCCATCCACAATATCAGGACATCACTATCAGAGATGAGGCCGAGCTTTGTGACCCAACACTTCCTGATGAAGATGAGGATGATGATGATGAGGATGCCACTATGGATGACAACGACTATGATGATGCTGATTTAAAGGAAATTGACATGTGTGAGATATGTGCACTGTGTGAGACAGAAACTGAGCTTGATGGAGAGCAGGATGTTGACATGTTGTCTTGTGATGGTGAACAACCAGAGCAGCAGAGAGATGATGAAGAACAGGAAGGTGACATGCCTAACGGTGGTTTTGCCCTAGAATCATGTCTTCAGCCGTGTGATGTTTCAGAGGAGATCTTATGTTTCAGTGAAGGAATCTACTCGGTTGCCCCTGCAGAAAGTAACAGTCCAGTTGGTTTCTTCAAGACTCCTAAACTTGAGGCGATTGCTTTCCCTGTGCAGTTCCCTACAGGCCAAAACACACTGGATGAAGGGAGACGTATGAAAGTAACACCCAGCAGTTATTTCAAAGCGAGGCTCTTCTGTGTTGATGATCGTTTTGCCAGAGATACAAACTACTTGTTCTTTGCTCAGTTTGTGACTGAAATACACTTGGCCACATCCAGCATGACGATACAGTTGAGGAAAGGAAAGCCAATGACTCGAGATGGACGAAAAATAACGTCTGGTATGTTGCAAAACAAACGAGAGGTAGAGAAACTGGTGAGGAACAAAGATGCAGTCAGATTCATGCAGCCGCTGAGAGGAACACCAGCCTACTGGGAGAAAACCACACGAGACCTTTTTGCCATGATCAGACAGTTGGGAACTCCCACATTCTTTTGTACATTTTCTGCAGCTGAGATGCGTTGGCCTGAAGTGATTGAGGCAATAAAAAGACAGCAAGGTGAGGAGGTGAACTTTGAAGGGCTCGACTGGTCAGCAAAGTGTGACATTCTGAGAAGCAACCCTGTAACAACAATGCGCATGTTTGATAAGCGTGTTGAGGCCTTATTCAGAGATGTGCTCTTATCTCCTGCACAGCCTCTTGGCAAAGTCGTTGACTACTTTTACCGAGTTGAGTTTCAGCACAGAGGAAGTCCACACATTCACTGTCTCATATGGGTAGAAGGTGCACCTGTGTTTGAGGAGGATGATGATCAGACTGTGTCAGCTTTTGTTTCCAAATACTGTACATCACAGCTCAGCTACCTGACCAACTCACACAACCTGAACTGTACAAGAACGTCACAGAGGTGCAAATACAATGCACCTCTCACCACCTTCAATGGCAGGAACACTTTCAGACAATCACCCTGACTGAGATTATGCGGCAGAAGGATGATGTTGCCTTTGCAGAGATGTTGAACCGGATCCGTGTGAAAGGAAAGTCAGATGAGTTGTCTCAAGCAGACAGAGCCTTGTTGTCACAGACCATTACTGAACCATCACTTTGTCCACCTGATGTCCTGCACATCTTTGCAACTAATAAACAGGTTGATTCACACAACTCAGTAACATTAGCTCTGCTCCATTCTAATATCACCAAGATCGATGCAGATGACTACAAGAAGGACCCACGAACTGGAAGAATGGCTCGACAAGCCCAACCATACAAAGGAACCAGAAATGAGTTACCAGACACACTAAACGTAGCTGAAGGTGCTCGAGTCATGCTCACCAGAAACATAGACGTGTCTCAGGGATTGGTGAATGGATCGTTTGCTACACTAGTCAGGGTAATAACCGCAGAACAGAGTGGTGTTGCACATGTCACTATGCTCGGGTACGCAGACAGTTTCCTGTTAGACTTGCTGTAGAAGCCATTCCACTACATTGGTATTGTGCATAATGAAACTGCCTTTTCTGTTGATTTATTTGTGATGATGTAATGATGACGTCAGGGGGCGTCGGCTATTTAAATGTCACCTGAGTAAGGCCAGGGGTGTTTTCTATTTTGAGAGCGGAAGGAGATACTATTTTTGACCGCATTACCCATTACGCATTGAATTCTCCGTTTATTATGAGTGTGATTTAGGTTGTTTTTTTCCGAACAATGAATAAAAGAATATTGAAGTGACAATACGAGCAAATGCGCATTGATTTTACCGACCGCTCCTACAGCAAGTCAAAAATACCTCATCCGAACGCGAGGAAGGAACGCCAGGCCGGGTGGAAGTGAGCGAAGCTGTCCCGGAGTCACGTCGTCTTGGATTGATCTGGACTGCGGCCAGAATCCGAGCTCACCGGTACCGTGAGTAAACGAGCGTATGCGCTGTTTTCCGAACCTGGTTACGATCAAACATTAAAACCGACAGAAGGAACCGAAGGAAACGTTCGATAACAACAAATAAATCCATAAAATGCCTATAAATTACGAGATCACTTAAAGACACCGCGGATCAAACAAAGCACGGCCGCGCGCACGAAAAGGTAAAATTAAATAAAGACGTAACTGAAACACTAATAAATATTGACAGCTGACGCTGAAAACTCAAATAATGGCAGAAGGAACTGAACGGGGAGTCACGGAAGCCGGTATGAGTGAGACGGATACGGCGCAACAAAATAAAGCTTTTAAATCATTGAGCGCCACACGTAGAGGAAAACTCTCCCACTGTACTCGGAAAATGAATGAAATAAAGTTAATGATGAAAGAAGGTGCCGATGTTCATAATGTTAATGAAAGTGCAAATGAATTCATGAGACTGCTGGAGGAATTTAAATTGTGTCATGAATCTGTTCAGATTCTGCTGCCTGAGGAAGCGAGAAGGAATGAAAGTTTGGACTGGTATGAGCCAAAAATCGTAGATTATTACGTTTTTCTGACTGATGTGGATCAATGGAAAAGGGCTCAGGCCGATCCACATACTCTGGTGGATGTTGGGGACAGTGTCTCACAGACTGGCTCACAACGCTCCAGAGGTTCCAATTCTTCATCTATGGTTTCAGCACGCATGAAGATAGCTGCAGACAAAGCTGCTCTGCAGGCCAGAGCTAAAGCTCTGAAAAGGAAACACAAACTGGAAAAGGAAAAGCTTGAGCTGGGGTTAAACATTGAATCCCTGGATCTGGAAGCAGATATTGCTACAGCTGATGCAAGGTTAAAGGCTCTAGAAGAATTCGAATGTGATGAAGCCTCAGAATCCGGAAAAGAAATGGAAGAACAGATAGAGGCATCTGACAAAAGAGGAGATCTAACACAAATGGAGTCTGCACGGATAGGAACCGTACCGAAAAGATCCTTCCAAGGAATAATGCATACTCTGAATCCAACATTGACTGGAATCAGGATCTGGATCTGAGCAACCACCAAGGGCGACAGCAAACCCTCACACACACAGAGCTGTGGTTTCTGACGGACCACGCGGAAGAGGCGAAGCCACACCAGAAGTGAAACACCTCAGAGCATAGATCTCACAAACATTCTACAAAGACAGACAGACTTGACAGACTTGCTAGTGATACAGCAGAAAGAGTCTAAACTCCCCCAAAGAGAGGTGCCAATGTTTGACGGCAATCCTCTCACTTTCACTCATCATTTATGAAGGCTTTCAAGCACAACATCGAGGATAAAACCAACAGTAATGAGGACCGACTATACTTTCTGGAACAGTATACTGTTGGACAGCCAAAGGAGCTAGTCCAAAGCTGCTTTCTCATGAACGCCACAACTGGCTATGAGGAAGCAAAGCGCCTGCTTAAATATAACTTTGGTGATGATTTCAAAGTAATTTCTGCATATATCGAAAAGGCCTTAAACTGGAACCAAATCCGTACAGATGATGGAGAGGCACTTCATAGCTACACCCTTTATCTAAAAGGCTGTGGTAATGCAGTTCAGGACCTCTCATACATGTCAGAGTTGGACTCACCATCTAACATGAAAAGATTTGTTTTCAAACTCCCATTTAAACTCCGAGAGACAAGGTGGTCTACTGTGTGTGACATTACGGAAAGAACACACCAGAGACCTAAATTTAAGGACCTTGTCCTCTTTCTGGAAAGGCAGGTCAGAATCATCCAAGATCCCGTCTTCGGAGGTATCCAAGATCCTGCCGGAAGCACAAACAGCAGAACATTCAAAAGAGACCAACAGTATACAAGACCTAGCAGCAAGAAAAGCTTTGCTACAACTGTCATGCCCAAGACCGAAACCCACATGAACACTAATGCACAGGAGAGGCCGGAGAGGCCAGAGGGCATCCGTAAACCCATGGACGCCTTCATCAAACCTTGTGCTTTCTGTAACGGAGATCATGTGATGGAAACATGTGAAATAATAACAAAGATTCCCCACAAAGAGAAAGTTGAGCTACTAAAGAAAAAAGGACTATGCTTTGCCTGCTTGGTCAAAGGTCATATGAGTAAAGAATGCAAGAAACGTCTCACATGTCGTTCCTGTGAGAAAAAACACCCCACTGTCTTACATATAGATAACTTTACTCCGGGAAACAATAGGCCGGTAGCTAAGTGGGATTCAGACACCAGGAGCAATTGTATGGCTAAGGTTTCTTCTGCAGCACAAATTGCTATGGTGTCATCAACAGCACAAAAGTGGGGCAGAACAACAGATCATAGATTAGCAGTGGTACCTGTAAAAATAAAGGCACACAAAGGCAGCTGTTTGATAGAGACGTATGCATTCCTAGATCCCGGAAGCACTGCTACCTTTGTCACAGAAAAACTGATGGAACAGCTGTCTGTCAGAGGAAAGAAAACCGAAATCTTACTCCGAACGATGGGTCATGAAAAGCCTGTGAAAACCCACGTGATAAGAGGACTGGAAGTATGCAGCCTGGAAGGCAACAACTTCATAGAGCTTCCTGAAGTCTTCACACAAAATGCCATTCCTGTCAATCAAGAAAACATCCCTACAGAAACGGACATAAAAGGAATTCCTTACTTAAATGAGGTCCACATAAAACCCATCAAAGCAGAAGTAGGCCTATTGATAGGTACAAATGTCCCACAGGCTATGGAACCACTGAGAGTGATCAATAGCCAAGGCAAGGGGCCCTATGCAGTCCTTACATACCTAGGTTGGACTATAAATGAACCTCTCTGCAGCACTGCACCTATAGATGAGGACGGTCCACCACGGATAGCGTCCAATAGAATATCAGTAGCCAAGCTAGAAGAGCTTCTAAGACACCAATACAACCAGGACTTTTCAGAGTCAGCCTACAATGAAAAACAAGAGCACTCATTTGAAGACAAGAAATTCTTGCATGTGATGAACAGCTCAGTCAAAAGGAAAGATGGCCACTACGAAATACGACTTCCTTTCCGTCAGGATAACATCAGTATGCCAAACAACAAGAAGGTGGTGGAACAAAGAGTATTGAATCTTGCCCGTAGATTCCAGAAAGACGAATCCTTTCGGAAAGACTATAATGGCTTCATGTGTGACGTCTTGAGGAAAGGGCATGCAGAAAGAGTGCCAGAGGAACAACTCTCCCGGAAAGACGGAAGACTGTGGTATTTTCCTCACCATGGTGTCTACCACAAAAGAAAAAAGACTATCCGGGTGGTGTTCGACTGCACCTCTTCATTCCAAGGAACTTCCTTAAATCGTGAGCTGTTGCCGGGTCCTGACCTTACGAACACACTATTGGGTGTACTTCTCAGATTCCGACAGGAACCAGTGGCAGTGATGGGGGACATTGAAGGAATGTTCCATCAAGTAAGAATACCAAAGCATGATGTGGACTTCCGCAGATTCCTGTGGTGGCCAGATGGCGACACCAACCAACCGCTAGCAGAATACCGGATGACGGTGCATCTCTTCGGAGCAGTCTCATCACCGAGCTGTGCCAATTTTGCACTGAAGCGGACAGCTGATGACAACGAAGGAAAGTGTAGCACTTATGCTCTAAACACCATTCGTCAAAACTTTTATGTAGACGACTGTCTGAAATCTGTCCCAAACGAGAGCCAAGCCATCCGTCTGGTGAAAGAGCTTCGATCAGTCTGCACCACAGGTGGATTTAAACTCACCAAATGGACCAGTAACAGTCGTGCAGTCCTTGCCTCTGTTCCAGTGGAAGAGAGAGCAAAGGAAGTCAAAGATCTAGACCTCGACAAAGACAAACTGCCCATCGAAAGGGCCCTCGGCATGCGATGGGACATTGAGTCAGACACTTTCTTCTTTTCAATCACCCCAAAACAACCATCAGTAACCCGCAGAAGCATTTTATCGGTGTTGAACTCTGTATACGACCCCCTAGGGTTCATAGCGCCAGTCATGCTGACAGGGAAAGGAATACTGCAGGACCTGTGCAAGCTAAATTGTGGATGTGATGAAACAATACCTACTGCTTACACAGAGAGATGGACGGAATGGCTAAAAGATCTTAACCTGATTTCCAGCCTAAGAATCAGGAGATGCCTTAAGTCACAAGATTTTGAAGTTGCTAGAGCACAGATGCACCACTTCTGCGACGCAAGTGAGCGAGGTTACGGGACAGTCAGCTACTTGAAACATGGCAGTAAAGTTGGACTACCTCACATAATGTTTGGGATTGGGAAATCATGAGTTGCACCCTTAAAGCTGGTGACAACTCCACGTCTGGAGCTTGCTAGTGCAGTTCTCGCTGCTAGGATAGACAGGATGTTGAGGAGAGAGCTCGAGTTAACCCTCGAGGACTCAGTCTTTTGGACCGACAGTACCGCTGTCTTAAAATACATCCAAAATGACGCAAGAAGTGTCCACTATTTGGGATCTGACACACAAATTCCAATGGCGCCACATAAAGACAGAGCTCAACCCCGCAGACATGGCATCAAGAGGCATGAAAACCGAGAAGTTCATTCAAGAAGGACATTGGCTGAGTGGTCCAAATTTCCTGATGCAACCGGAAACTGACTGGCCAGTGATTCAAGTACCACCCACGCTGTATGACAGTGACCCAGAGGTCAAGAAGGTGGCCATGGCTTTCACTACAAGTATACTGCAGAATGAAAGGCCACTGACTCGTTTTATTGAGCACTTCTCATGATGGAACAAATTGATCCAATCATCAGCCTGGATATTAAAATTCAAAGAAACTCTGAGACGAAAGAAAATGAGTAACACATACCCAACTGGGTCGCAGCTGTCCATGGAGGATTTAGCCAAGGCAGAGCAATCACTTGTGTCTTATGTCCAACAACAATCCTTCAAAGATGAGGTGACCTCTCTACAAAGGGGCTTACCCGTAAAGAGAAACAGTAGGATCTATAGACTAGATCCTATCCTCTAACATGGAATCCTGAGAGTCGGAGGCAGACTAAGTAAGCTGGCAATGCCAGAGGAAACCAAACATCCTGCTATTCTACCAACAACCACCTGTCAAAGATACTCCTACACCACACCCACACCTCGATGGCTCATTGTGGAAGAAATGAACTTATCGCAAAACTCAGGACAAAATACTGGATTCTAAGAGTAAATTCTGCTGCAAGAAAGATAACAAGGGACTGTGTACTTTGCAGGAGATGGCATGGCACAGCAATGACACAAAAAATGTCCGACCTACCGCTACACAGGATAACACCTGATTTGCCGCCCTTCACCCATACAGGACTAGACTACTTTGGGCCCATAGAAGTCAAGCACGGCCGCAGAAAAGTAAAACGGTATGGAGCCTTGTTTACGTGCCTAGCAAGCAGAGCCGTACATCTGGAGATGGCCTACTCAATGGATACTCATGTATTTCTGCACTGCGAAGATTCATCTGCAGACGAGGCCAAGTGAAAGAAATTGTTTCCGATAACGGTACTAATTTTGTCGGAACTGATCGAGAGCTTCGAGAAGCACTTTGACCTCAGTAAGATCCAGCATTCGATGCACGCTGAAGGTATCAAATGGACATTCAACCCCCCTTATGGTGCTCATCATGGAGGCGTATAGGAACGACTCATCCGGATGATAAAAAAGAACCTCTACTCCATCACAAGGGAACATATCCTGGATGACGAGAGTCTCCAAACAGCTCTATGTGAAGTAGAGGCAATCATGAATGACCGGCCCATCACAGTCTTATCCCAAGATGCAAAAGATCCAGAACCTCTGACACCCAACCACCTGCTTCAAATGAAGCGAATGCCGACTCTTCCACCTGGACTCTTCGACAAAAGTGATACCTATTCCAGACGAAGATGGAAGCAGACTCAGTATATAGTGGATCTCTTCTGGAAACGCTGGATACGAGAGTACCTCCCATTGCTACAGGAGAGACAGAAATGGAATAAGATCAAAAGGAACCTAAAGCATGGAGACATAATGCTGATCATTGATGAAAGCTCACCACGCAACTCCTGGCCTATGGGGCGAATCACGGAAACCTTTCCCGGCAAAAGGGGACATGTACGTTGTGTCAAGATCAGGACACAAAATGGCACCTTGGAAAGGCCCATCACAAAGCTGTGCCTTCTACAAAACATGCCCTGATTAGATCCTCGAATAGACTTTGCCCCCTTTTCTTCGACCCTTGAGAGAACTCATTTTCCTTTTCTCAGGAATTTTTTGAACCCGTTTTGCAAAAAGGACTATCGAAACTAAATGGATTATATTTTTGGCCTTTTTTCTTATTAAATGTATGAATTGTCCTATACCGGTCAATTAGGGGCCGGAGTGTAGAAGCCATTCCACCACATTTGTATCGTGCATAATGAAACTGCCTTTTCTGTTGATTTATTTGTGATGATGTAATGATGACGTCAGGGGGCGTCGGCTATTTAAATGTCACCTGAGTAAGGCCAGGTGTGTGTTTTCTATTTTGAAAGCGGAAGGAGATACTATTTTTGACCGCATTACGCATTGAATTCTCCGTTTGTTATGAGTGTGATTTAGGTTGTTTTTGCCGAACAATGAATAAAAGAATATTGAAGTGACAATACGAGCAAATGCGCGTTGATTTTACCGACTGCTCCTACGCTTTTGCCTGCACAATACACAAGGTTCAGGGTATGACAAGGACGTCAGCTGTAGTGTCACTGAAACACATTTTTGAACCTGCCGTGGCTTATGTAGCTATCAGTAGAGTGACCTCTCTCAGTGGACTGCACATGCTGGATCTGGATGAGAGCAAAATCTATGCCAACCCAGAAATCACTGGAGCCCTCGAGACCATGAGACAAGTCAACTTGGACGACATGATGCCTCTTCTTTGTATCACACAGACATCGAGCAGACGTGACACTCTGACCATTGTTCACCATAACACTGAAGGTTTGCCATCTCACATCAATGACATCAGGAGCCATCATGAACTGTGTCTTGCAGATGTTTTGTGTCTCACAGAAACTCACCTTCAAGGGTCCTTTGTTGCAGAGAGTCTCCATTTAGAGGGCTACAACATGTTCAAACGCAACAGACACCTGTCCTACACAAATGTTCCACAAATAAACAACAGAGGTGGTGGTGGAGTTGCTGTTTCAAGAGCCAGATTCAGGTGCGTGAGAAACAGTACGTACATAATGTGACCGATCTTGAGTTTGTGGCTCTGAAGGTAGAAGCCCCAGTGAGAGCCCTGGTTGCAGCTGTGTACAGACCTCCAGACTACAGTGTGAGATCATTCCTGTCCAACCTGGGGAGCCTGCTGGACTCATTGGAGATCATGGACTGTCAGCCCATCATTGTCTGTGGTGATTTCAACGAGAATCTCTTCTCCAACACTGGTAAGCCAATGTAAGCCCTTTCAAGTGGGGGGCTGCAGTTTGACCCTCACAAAAGTGAGACACTTGATTATACAGAGGAGGGGGATCCGCCATACAGCCGTTTCCATCTTTCCACCACAGCAGGGCCTCCATTCTGTTACAGTAAAAAACATGTCACTTGACACAATCATGTTTTCTGTCTACATTCCTCCAACAGGTCTTAAAATTGTCAGGTAAGATCAAAATCTACTGAGAATCGTGTACTTTTTTTAACAATACCACATTGTTATTAGTCTGGGATTATGTAATCATCAATGTAAAGAAAACTGAATCATCTGGTCAAACTAGTTGTTGCACTGTAATAATATTGTAGAATGGGGTCATTTTAAGTGTTCACAGTATTGGATAATATTATGGGTCATATAGTTTTCCAGGTAACCATGTTATTTTTAGCAATATTTCTAACATATTCTGGCCTGTGCATTTATCAGGGTGGGTTTGGGTCAGGGTTGATAAATGCACAGGCCAAAACTCTTCCAGCAGCTGTGTACAATGTAAAATTCATTGTACACAGCTGCTGACATTTTGTGTAGCAGACGCACATCAGAAAGTATGTGTTGTAGATGTAATACTTTCTGATGTACCTACCAGCTGAAACCCCACACTTCTATCCCCATTAATTTAATTTTAATTATCCTGTGTTCTCTGTAGTGTTATGTTTCCTTTGTATTGAAAGCAGTCACAATTGTCATGTTTCCTATGTAGTGTTAAGTTTCCTTTGTAATGGACAGAAGACACAGTCCTCCTGTGTCCTCTTTAGTATTGCGTTTCCTTTCCGATGGACAGGAGACAAAGTTCTCATGTGTCTTTGTAGTGTTAAGTTTCCTTTCCGATGGACTGGAGACACAGTTATCATGTGTCTTTGTAGTGTTAAGTTTCCTTTCTGATGGACAGGAGACACAGTCCTCCCTTGTCCTCTGTAAAGACATCTTCTTGGCCTCACCTCCTTCTGCACTGTGAGGATCAGCTCACAGCATCTAAGACATGACAAAGACTGCAGCACCAACTAAACTGTCAATCAACTGAGGACCCATCACAGTTAGACCTCATAGGGACACATTTGACTTCCTGCCTGTCCCCGTCATTCTTCAAAGCAAAGGACGAGAAAACACCTGCCTGTCTTTGCCTCACTTCCTGTCTGGCTCTGAGATTCTAGATCAGCTCATACCGACCAGGACATCCTGCCACCACTGCAGCAGCAGAGCAGATGTTGAAGCACCGTGTTAACTGTTCATCATCAGTGGACACTTGCTGGACCACAGAGACACGTGTTCTCCCTGCCAGTGTTGAGGTTTCTTCGCAACAGATAATAAGGTATTGTTTTCTTATTTCATATGTGAGTTCTAATGTTTTGTTTTAATTTTGTTATCATTCACGTATTCATTTTGTATGAATGCAATATTCTTAATAACACTAATCGTACATCCAATATAACATTCTAATTTTATATCCACTTCTTCCTTCAGGTCTTCCTCCTTTCGGATTCCTCCACTTCACAGTGAAGACACTCAGGACTGCAGAGAGGGCTGAACACATAAAAGAAGCTCAACATCATCAATTCAGTTGCACTGTACCTATATGTTGATCTGCTCTGCAGCAGAGTTCAAGGTATTTCATTACTGTGAATTATAAACCTTTTTAGAAAGTTTAGTCTCTCTTTAGTTTCTAACAATAACTTCCTGTTTTATTTTTGTCAGGATCAGGTGTGTGACTGCAAGGAAGAGTCATCAGTCAGTCATCACTGTCCCAGTGACAGCCCCACCTTTATGCAGCTTCAAGCTCCTCCCTAAACCAGCTGTAAAGGTAACAATTGGGATTAGATATTTTTAAAAATATATATCTCTGACCACAACAAAACAATCCCCTGGTGGTCTTCCTACTTGCATGTGATATTTACATGTTAACAACATTAATACATTTTCTCCTGTTTCTGTCTTTAAGGCCTCTCCTCCATGTTGCTATAGTAACACTATCCTGACGTGATGACTGGAGCCAAAGGTCATAATATTACAGGTCTTTAAAGCATACACTACTAACTCATGAACAGTATTACTACAGGACACCTGTCTATTTTGTTTGTTTCATCTCTACCGTATTTGATCTAACAATATATGTATTCTTTATGTTTCAGCCACTTTTTTTGTGTTAATTGTTCTTATTTATTTATTTATGTCATCCGTCCCTTTTCAGTCAGTTTTCTAACAGATATATAAGAAAATTAAGGATGTAAATGTTTGTTTGATTGCCTCGTCCATATGAGCAAATTAACATCAAGGAATGACATATTTGTATCACAATGAGTCATTACTATGGGGTTTCAGCTGGTAGATATATTCAAGGTTTTTCACATGTGTACACCGATCCTTAGGATAACCTAAGCTCTACTGAGACTGCCCAGTGTTAAATTGTAAGACATCAAGTGTGTCATCTTCAGATGGCTAAAACATGACCAGGGCTCCTGGACCTTGAAGTCTTGAGCTGAGTATTAACCTAGGTCTGGAAACAATGTGAAAAGCCTTTAATTATAGGAAATGAACCATATTGTTTACTATTGAAACTATAGTAAATGTATTCATGAATAACAAACAAAGGGACCAATGTTCACAAAACTGTGTTGATAAATTTCTCACTCATCTTACACAAAATACATTATGGTCAATACAACAGTACTTGTGCACTGTACTCATCTATAGTATTTTATTATATATCGATAGAAGATAATGAGTCAAAAAAGGATGTAAAGACAGGATGTAAATGCATCTTTTGAAATATAGCACCCACCTCAAACTACTGGTAGTGACAAAATAATATTCTGCCTGGTCTGTGGTATACATCTATTTAAAACGTTTTTCTTATAGGCACTATGGGTTCATCTTGTGGGATCTTTGTGGATAAAAACGTCTTCCGCAGAAAGCCTTTCCTTTTTCTTGATTTCCAATTCTCTTTACAGTTCTTCTTTTTAATTCGCTTGAGAGCACTTAAATTATGATGAATCAGTTTAACTGTAACTTATTTCAGATTAATAAGTCATCCTTACTTGAACAATTAAATATACAAAGAGAAAAGCATTTTTACTTTGCCAGTTTTCATTTCCACATGTACAGAGAATCTTTATTGACATTTTTATAATTGCTATTGTTTTTCCTCAATAAAATCGAGTGATTTATATTTTTGCATGAGCAATATGGCTGTTCTGTATGTTAGTCTTTGACATGCTAATACTAATTACTGTTTTAATTCTTTTTAAAATATTGATTCACAAAATTGTATTCTAAATGTAAACAAATAAAATGTTTGTAATGAGGTCACTGTCTGCTTTATACTCGATGCAACACTGAGACTACTACTGATTTTTACGACTACACCTGCTGCTGCTACAGTTACTATTGACATAAAAATGGTTGACTTATTGGCATTAACACTTTTTCAGCAAAGCCATTGGAAATTTCAATATTTTCAGCAATTTCAATTAATTTAATCTTTGAGCTTGCTGGTACTTTGTCATTTCTATATCATGAGCATTTTTTTAATTCATTTCAGTTTTTCGGCTTGCTGGTACATTTTCGGATTTCTGTATTTTCAGCAGTTTTTGAAATGAATTTTAGCTTATTATTTCTGTCTTTTTTCGCAACATTTCACATTCATTTCAGCTGTTTTCATTTCTGCTTTTTCAGCAATTCTATTGAAATTCTCTTCAGCTTCTCCCATTTCTGTATTTTCAGCAATTTCAAATTAATTTCAGCTTTTCTAATATCTGTAATTTAAGCAAATGTATTCAAATTCCCTTCAACTTTCTGTAATTTCAGCTATTTTTAAAAATTCATTTCAGCTTTCAGCTTTTTGCATTCCAACGCATTTTCAGCAGGAAATGCATTTTCTAGTTGGAACTCAAGTTTGTTGCCTTCCTGATTCATTGTTTTACCTTTTTATGTAGTCGTATTTCTTTGCTTGTATTGCTTTGTGTTGATATTGAATATTACTGTAAATTAAGCTGCTGGTACAATTCTTACAAGATCATCCATGTTCAGTCCGATGGGTGACAAATGTAATGGAAACCCTCAATAAATGGGGGAAAATAACTAATGCTGACGCTTCGGTACGGATTAACAATTTAAGAAATAAATCAGAATGTATTGACTTACAATGCTTACCCAACTTTGACTAGAAATACTCTGTTACCATTATTCGTGTGGAGTTCTGAACTTCTGATCAAGGAACACTACTATTACCCTCGCCTCTCCTGAGAGTTATAAATAGTTAACTGGCTTGAGTTTTTAAATAATTGAATAACTAACATAAATAATAAGCAGTTACAAAGTGAAATAAAGTATGAAATAGTTTAAATATTATTTCGTGAAATGGAGAAGTCCCCTCGTCTAGTCTCATATGACCATCACTATTGGTTCACAGGAGGCTTCTGTCTGGTCCTTCTCCAGCTCAGCAGGGGGCGTGTCCCTTTTGCTGTTGTCGTATGTGATCGGCTGCACATTCAAACCCAGCTCATGAATTCCTTTCTGCTCCAAAGCATCACATGACTCCCTCCTGGTTCCATCTGATGGCCGAATGAGAAATCCCTCACTGACCTGACCGATCCCTGTTCACTTAATACTGCGGTACATTCAATGATCACACCTCTGGCTTAAAGCTTCGTCATGTAAACCCGGATTTTGTTTCTAATTAAGCTTACGAGTGATCATTACTTATTCTTTTATGTTTAGTAAAAACCTGCTATCATTACTAAACAACATTAGTTGTTAGTACTAATTAGCTGAAAAATTCATTGCACTAATCATTTTTAGCACAGATAACTCGGTATGTTTACTTTTGCAATAAAGGGGAGGGGCTAATTCAAAAAGCTGCCTGGTCACGTGACCAGACCAACGTCCAACGTGCGTCCAAGGGGCTCTTCACCTGGCGGGACGAGCACAGGCATCGGCAGCAGACGGAATCCAAGAAAGCAACCTTACCACCTCGAAGTGGAATGGTTAGTATGTCAAATAACTATTGTAGCCTAGTTATCTTTGTGGGAATGTTTAATACCCAAAAGCTTGCAGATAATTTGACGCAGCTTTTATTTCCGTCTAATGTTAATGTTTGAACCTGTGCATGGTGTTAATACATGCTTATTGCTAAAACTAGCTAGCTAGCTACTCAAAAAGTGTTAGCTGAACTTAAAGTTAACTTAGTGTTAACAGTCTGAGGACGGCTCACATACCGTTAGTTTGTTCGACTGTATCACTTATTCAACCGTCATTTTACGCAATAGAAAAACGATTCAACCGCTGTCGGGGCAAATTACATCTGCTGTGGAGGTGTTTAGCTACACCCGAGCTACTTGCAGCCATTGATTCACTGGTCGCTCTCTTTTCCCCTCTCACTCTCTACACACGCCTGCTAGAAACAGGACCGACTGCTATTTCACGCCACACGCAAGCATTGGAAGCGTTTCCAGGCTAAATTTTATATGAAAAGATATATTAGTATATTTCATTTTGACATGAATACAAATTAATAAATGGCATGTTGATGTTCGAAAGTCTCGAGTTTATGACATAAATGCAGATATACAAATGTAATTTAAAAAACAAAAAGATGATCGATTTTCAAATATTGCACCTGTACAGAATGCAATATACTGTAGTGTATTTACCGTCAATGCTGCCGACGTTGTCTTTGCTGTAATCAAATCAGTATATATTGATGTGTAACATGAAGTATACCGCTTGAGTGCAGTAAATCAATGGGAAACATGCATGTGTCCAGACGAGGCTAGCAGCAGCAGCGCCGCGTCAGACACGTTTCTGGTGTGAAAAGACAGAAAAATCCACGCAGCTGACACGCAACAGAAATGCCACGCCGGCAGTGTGTAACCGGCCTCACACACGCTTGTTTTCATGCCGGTTTTCTCTGTAACACAGGTGTTGTTTCGGTTTTATTACCTTATTGTATTTAGCAGTGACATTGTTGTGCTGAGTTGTTGACCTAAACAGTTTCTTGTTTTACAGATTCTTGTGGTGTGAGGATGCTGTGGAAGTGTAAGTACTGTGAGTTTATCTGTGAGAAAAGGGGTTACCTTTTAAAACATTATCGGTTAAAACACGGAAACTATGGTAGAACTGTCCCATTTCCCTGCTTACACCAACAATGTGTGTGCATTTGATCAGGCAGCCCTGGAGGCCTGTAAAGACTTGGTTGATGAAATGCAGAAAAGAACACCAAACGGACCTCTTGTGAAACAGAAGATGGATCAGACGTTTGCTCTGAGAAGAAAAGAGGTAGTGGAGTCGGAACCTGCCATAAGCACGATGGTGAGATGCTGGCCTGCCCTTTTCACTGAAGATCAAGTATGTTTAAGAAAGAGAACATAACAAATAATTATCTTTCTATTATATAATGTGTCTAGATGTATATTTCTCTTGTCCTCTTTAAAGGAAATATTGGTATTCTTAATTTGGGGCATGATGTTTTTAATTTAAACATCAACATTTCAAATCGTATAAAAAGGACATTCATGGATGTTTTTCAGGACAGCACTACTTTGCAGATGGCTTAGCTGCCTTGTATAGTTCAGTTGATTTAAATTCAGATTTGTATTGTTCTCTGTATTTTTCAGGTCTTCATGGAGTTCAGCAGGATTGGGGGCAAGAACCTCAAGACGGAATTCTATGAGAGCATCGACCGGCACAGTCCTCGTCTCCTCGAGTTATTTCGTTCCAAGAGAGGGAATGTTGGACAGTTGTTGACACATATTTTACAACAGACCAATGTAAGTCCATACACATTATGTACTTGGCATTGTTTTTCTTAGGTTAGGTATAAACATCATATCACTATGCTACTCTATTAGTTGCATAATTCTATCCAAACATTGCTCGGCCTGTTTAAGATTTCTTAGAGATCATTATTTGTTTTTCATTTGAGCTATCTAACTTGTGGTACTGTGTTTAATTCCCAAAAGACTACAGAGCCAACTGAGTGTCAGAGGGCTTCCTATCATCCTGGGGACAACCCCACAGACTTCTTCAAAGCAGGCTTTGTGAGTAAGCTCTTGCTTTCTTATCATTTTTAATGAAAGTTTTTTTTCAACTGAGAAATAGAATGTAATGAGTGGGCTCTTCTGTTTTTCTTTATTTAGGAATCTGACGATGAGGATTCTTTTTGTGACCCAGACATTGGGAGACTTCTTATTGAGCGTGAAGGTGCTGTGCTCACATCCTCCCAGCATCTCAGTCCAGCCTCGTTGGAAATCATCATTGAGGGAGAAGTCGTGATGGACAACATTCAAGATCTGCCAAAAGCAATGTGCATTCTGTTTGGACTCATGTATGCACTCCATCTTAACTACCCCAAGACTATGAAGCTCACATTTCAGTTCATCCAACAGGTATTGCTCTTGTTAGGCCACACTGACCTAAAGCCAAAGCTACAGACTTTGAAAAATCAGCTCGCAATGTAAAGAGATGTCAAGTCTACTTTTAAGAAACTGTTGACTATTTTTTTTTTCTTACCTGTGGGGTAAACCCTTTTATTTTCTGTAAAACAGGTGGACAAACAGACGCATAAAACGCACACACACACACACAGACACATACAACCCCCACAAACAAAACTGACACACCTATACACATATTTTGTGGGAAGCGTGCTAAAGGATGTGACTTGTAGCGGAGTTGTAGCGGAAAGACATAGGACATTGTTATATTATGTACATGTTTCAGTTCTTCATCAGTCTATGTAGATGGAATTAGATATTGTTCTGATATGATAGTCTGTTGGTTCATGCTCTGGCCTCCCTTCATTGAGGCAGATGAAACAGATCCTTTTTGTGATTAGCTGTGTTTGCCCATTTTTCTTAAAAGTAAAATGCATTGGAGCATTTACAGGTGTTTCTGTTTTTTTTATCCAATTTAATTGAAACAATGTTTAATAACGTATTTAAATACCAATCAAAAGCAAATTAAATTAGAGGAAAATACAATAATTGTGTTAAATGATGAGTAGCAATAACAAGTCATAATAGCTAGTTTTATCTAATGATTTTGAGTACACACTACTAATAAATATAAATACTAAACTTAAGGTTCCACGTTAATACAACGCAACATGTTTAGTTTCAGCTTGTATAAAAACTTAAGGTTCCACGTTAATACAACACAACATTTCTAGTTTCAGGTTGTGTAATAACGTAAGGTTCCACGTTAATACAACGCAACATGTTTAGTTTCAGGTTGTGTAAAAACTTAAGGTTCCATGTTAGTACAACGCAATATGTTTAGTTTCAGCTTGTATAAAAACTTAAGGTTCCACGTTAATACAACGCAACATTTCTAGTTTCAGCTTGTGTAAAAACTAAAGTGGGATAGGGCAACGGGTTTCCACGCGATTCGCGAGTAAAGTCAACTAATTCGGGTTTACAGTGTGTAAACATAACATAGCATGCATAATATCATCATCCAATAGCCAGTGCTCTTTAATAATAACACATCTTAAATCATCACACCTTAACCATTATGTTTAACTCAGTTCTATATGGTCCATATTGGTTTGCCACGCAGGGCTGTCAAACATCCTTTGCTCATACCTGACAGGAGTAAAAACTACCAAAAAACCCTCTTTGGGGAGAAAATTGGAGAGAAAAGCATAAAGGACAATTACCATCCGTCCCCAGGTTTCAACATTACATCGTGACAGGATGTTAATGTGTGCAGTCATTATATGACTTAAATGTCTATAAATTGTGTTTTATTGATATTGCAATTATCTAACATCACCAAACTACAATTCAAAACACTAAACATTACTATAGGTGTTATAATTTCTACCGCTAGTTGTGCTCTACTGCTTAAATCCCTAACATTAGTGCATTGAATCTGGTAAAACAGTTTGAGGTCTAATTAGCTAAAAGAAAACCTGGAGGGGCAGAACCTTTATTTGCAATACTAGCTGTAATATGCAATGTGTGCCTGTGCCTTGGAAGTATAAAGTAGCCTAAAATGGGAAAACCTGAAAGAAGTGGAAGTTCCTCAAAATAGTGTTTAAGTACGGTTCGTAAGTAAATGTTCGTTATAACCAACGTCACCGCATCAGTGTGGTCTTTTCCAGGATGACAATGCTCCCATTGTGTATGCCAATTCAACACCTATTTGGGATTTTTGGGGCAATTTCTGAACCAAAGATACAAGATTTATAAAAACCAAGAGAAGAACATCTAACTGATAGAAAATGATTGAAATTAAAAATGTGTGAGGAGTGACAACTTTCCCCAGATTAATGCCAATGACAAATTAGACATTTTGCAAATATTATAATGTAAATTTCCATCGGAATGTACAGCAATATATGTTAATAAATAATTAATAATAAAAACAAACGATTATTTATAATAATCACAATTTTACAGTCAAAATAATACATTACATGAAAACTGATTCAAAATAAAACACAGGATTTCACAGCAAGTTTAAGGAGGTGGACAAGTGACGCAGGAAAGTCAGATGATTTGATGACATAGCTACTCGTTTGTGCTTGTAGGAACGCGCTCCTGGGACTTCAGCATTCAGAGGACGTTTTGTATTTGTTGTATCAGGCTTGACCAAATGGATCTCATCAAAAGAGAAAAATTTAGTTTATTTTTGTCATCTATAGAGAGATAGAGACATTCAGATGTCACACACGAACAATTCTAAATTATTTTCATATTCAAAATATATTGTATATTAGTTTTGACAGTCCTGAAATTTAACTGAATAATAATCAGGGTTTTTCTGTTTCCTTCACAAAATCTGATCAGTTTTTCCATGATAATTTAAGAAGAAATACCCTTTAGAATGGTGTAAACAATAATGCGGTCGGACAATGTGTCTAAAAGTACTGTTGTTTCGCTCGCGTGATGTCAATAACTAAGAATTTTGTGATGTGCTTAAAAATATCACAACTTTTATTCTCTTCAAGTTTTATCAACATTTATAGGCACGTGGATAGACCATCTGAGCAATCGTCATGATAATGACAGACAAAACTTTTTTCATGTTGTCTACTATCCCCTGTGCATCTTGGTCACATTTCTGAAAACAACTGTCCTAACATCCTTCATTTTCAAAACATTTTTTTATTCTGACCAGCAGCAGTTCAAACGTAACATATGGCTTTGCACAAGAGATGGTTAAAACATTAAAACATACAAAATTCTTTGTATATCACAAGTGACATTACCAATGGAAATTTTATTAAACCTCAAAAAACTTCATTGATACCATTTTACCATTAAATAGATAATATCCTTTAGATGTTCTATCCGCTGCGGAAGCTTCACACGCACACAAACTGCTTCAACTGTCAGATTCAGTGCTAAATAGACACTACAATGTTGTACCACACAGGGGACGGTCAAGTGTTTCCTCCAATTCCACTTCAAGTGCATCCTAGCGAGTTTAAGGCCTGAGGTGTGCGTTGATTCCTTGACTCATTCTTCCTTCTTTGAGTCAGACCAAGTGACCCCTGCACACTTACTCTCTTCTTTATTGCTGTCCAGAGAGGCTACAGATGTGTGCCAAGAGATGCATCTCATATGTGTGAATCCCTACACTTTATGCAAAAATATCCTTAAAGCTGGGGACTTGTGGGACAGGTAAGGGTAACGGAGGACGAAGGTGTTATCAACCAACAATAACAATCCATCGGCAGAACGAGAGAGAGACAGGAACGCACACGGTCACCATGGTTTACGGATACCGTGGAAAACTTGGCAGGTAATCAGTTGAATGTTGAACCAGACGGGAAACATAACCGATTGGCCACACAAGACGAGGGTTGGCTCCCTCAAGCTCTCGAGTGCAGAGGGATCTGGCTCCAGCTTGTCTTGTTACTGGTTTGTTGGTGTCAGAGGTGTATCTGCCTGGGAGTTGGTGTCAGAGGTCACCTCGGCGTGTGCCCGTTGACTTGCCCCCTGCCCCATTGTATGTTCGGTAGTGTCAAACACCTCCTGAAGTGCTCAAGCTGGGCCTGAAGTCTGTCCCTCTCCTCTCTCACCTTCTGCCTCTGACTCACCAGGTCCTGGCAAATGAAGGGCAGACATTAGTCTCATTACAGAACCATGACTTTCTGTAGCAGGCTACATCACTAACAAACAATCAATAATAACAATAAAAGATGAAAGTACAAAATTGTGCTCGCAGATACGTTGTCAGATACTTACACCCATAGTGAGAGTGAGCTGCTCGGCGGTTCTGGTCAGATTGTAATTCTGTGCTTCAAGTCTTTTACACTGACTGTGAAGAACATGCCTCTCTATACTCCATTCTGTGCAGAGAGAAACCACAAGCGAGGAGAAATTACATTCATTCTAATACTCCTTTCACATGATGATGATAAGGGGAATAGTGGAGTCCATTGACAGACACTAAACCGATCGGACACCGACTCACCATCCACATACTCGTGGTAGGCCTCAAAGATAGCTTCAATACCCTGCCACTTCCTCGGTGCTTCTTCAATCTCCACCTCATCGCCTTCCTCCTCCTGACCAGACTCTTCCTCGTCCTCATCAGACAGGTCTTCGCGCGGTTCTGGAGTGTCCCTGCCGGCTGCAAGGGGGTGGAAGTGATAGCCGTTGATCTGTCCGTGCTGAAGCGCGTGGATAAGAGGATACGGAGTGGATGAGTTTTTCAGTTGAGAGACGCTGTGAGGCATCGCGCCGTCCTCTGGGCAACAGCTCGAGACTCCTTAGAAGAAATGAGTTAGACAAAAAGGGCCAAGTCAGTCTTTTCAGCCAAGATTGGTTACTACTAACATGAATGTCAATTTTGAGAATGTTGCACATAAACACCACTAGGTGGCAGAAGATTGTCATTTTAAAGTTCACCTTCAGGCCTTAATGGTCCTGCACCTAAGGGAGAGAGAGGCTGACCTTTGTTCTGCAGTGTGCTATGTGTGGACTGCAGCACGGCCTGGTGGAAGTGCTGAGCAAAAGCCTCCGGTGTAAACCTCTCCCAGGGACGATTCCGTCCATTCTGCACCGGATTGGATTCTTTTTTGTGTGGGGAAGCAACAGCGTTCTGGAGGCCCTGGAGCTTCCTGTTTGGCTGAGCCTCCGTGAATTCGGCCTTTTCAGGGTGGGGGTTCAAAGGTGGCGGATTGTGGGACGTGTGGGTGTCCACGGAGGGTTTGAATGTGTCATTATGGGCGAGATGTTTGGGTTTGTGTAAGTAGGGAGGGGAGGGGCTGGGAGAGTCTGGGTACTGGTGTCCATTTGATTGACTCAGCAAAGAGGCGGATGAGGAGTCACCTGAAAATACATTTACAAAAGCTCCTTAGAAAGATGTTTTTCTGTGTTAAATAAGCGTATATGAGCATGTGTGTGTGTGTGTGTGTGTTTGCTGAAGCGTCTGTGTGTCTTACAAGTTAAGTTAGCAAGAGGACTGCTACACGGAGGTAAAGGGTTATATCTGAGTGTGTCTAATGTCACAGTCTTCCTTTGAATGGCCTTCAGCAGCCCCTCAGGCCTTTCCTTATCTACACAGAAAATGACAGAATGAGAACATCTGTCATTCATATTGCTTAAAATATTGACTGGCACAAGGAATTGACGGAAAAGGGTCAGCAAATGGGTGACTTGAGAATACAACACAATAGACAACCACAGATAACATATTTAATACCCCTTTCACCTGAAAATATCACAGTTATTTTCAGAGGAGCAGATTGGTCTGTACAGATGTATGTTGTTTTTTCTGGTTTATGTAGTTTACAGTAAAATTTCTGACATGCCGTTTTCAATAAATCCATTTTTGTGTGTATATCTATGTTTTTAGATGAATTAATATGAGTTTAACATCTAAATTCATACATTTTAGCAGAAACAGGGTGAAAACTACCCTCACTGGAGGACGTAGAACAGGGGTCTCAAACTCGCGGCCCGTGGGCCAATTGCGGCCCTCGGGACGATATTTTGTGGCCCCATCCTTAATATGAAAGTGTAATGTTAGTGCGGCCCGCAAGTTTTATACTGTAACCCCACTGTCAGCTGCTGTGTGGGACATGTTATGATGTTCCGGTTTCCTACTGTGTGCTTGTCCAGTGAACGTGGCATGCATGTGACTGACATGGGGGGCGGGTCGTGTGTGTCGGCCGAGGTGCAGAGAGCAGGAGGGTGAAATTCAGTTTCCTGCCCTCTTTCGCGCAGGTGATCATGTGACTAACCGTTAGCATCGCTCGTTTAATAAAGTTTTCCTTTACGACTCACACTAACAACACATGAAGCATCTGACGTCACCGACGAGCGTCTCCGTCCATTACTACGCAGCTTCGATTCACGTAACTTCACGTTTGGCTATAAAGGAATTCCACGGTCACATGACCTTAGGTCTCCCCCGCTGAGTTAAAGGAGGACTAGTGTTGTAGTCTCATTCGGACCGATCCCCCAGGGTGGGGTTCAATGACTGCTTTTGAAAGTGAGTGTTAAGTTGTGTTATTGTCGACCATGCCGTTCGGACGCTAGTCTGGCCCGCGTTCAGTTGAAGTGGGCTGCATCTGGCCCGCAGCTGATTTGAGTTTGAGACCCCTGACGTAGAAGATCCTGCCACACCCTCCTCCTAAGATGCTTCTTAACTTTCATTCCTCCCACTGCTCCTACAACCTCGGTAAATAACAAAACTGAGTGTAACTAAGTGTGTTATTTCCACAGGGAATCCCACTTCCACTCTGGAGAGAGCGAGTAACACCTAGGATGCTGTTACCTCTCTTCTGCTGTGGGCTGACGTGGGAGAGGTTGAACATAAGGAGGAAGTCTTTTTTGTCGTGCAGTTCAGGGGTGCAGTCCATCTGCTCTGCAGAGTATGGCGTAGTTAAGGGAGCCGGAGGTGCCGAAGGCGACGAGGCCTTCCTCTTGCTCCGCGCGGCCGGCGGAGAGGGGCTGCGCTCTCGCATCATCCTCCTCCTCTTTCGCCTTTTCCTCAGCAGAAGCTCGTCGCGATGGGCCAGCGTGGTCAGACCGCACGCGCGCAGGAAATCCACTTTCTTCGAACAGAGACATTTGGACGGGTGAGTATCACTCTAACAAACACTTTTCAAACTCTGTACTCACATGGGAAGTCTGTTTATGCACCTCGGAGGACGTGTCGAGTTTGAGTCGGGGCTGTTCCGTCACTCTCCTCAAATGAGCTTTTACCTCCTCCTCGTCGCTCTCATCGTACGACTCGTCCAGTTCATAGAAATAACCTGTGGAGAGAGAAGTTTTAGGTGTGTGTAGATATCTCCTCTGCCTGCCCACGAATCCATCCTCTTTCCACCTCTGCGCCTATTTACGCTCCATCATTCTGCTCACCTCCCTCTCGGGCCTCCCTCCTCTTCTTCTCCTCCAGGTCCAGTTTGCTGAGCAGCTGGCGGTGCTGCTGGAGAACCTCGTCATACACCAGTACACTGCTGGGCAGCTTACCCTGTCGCTCCCTTACCAGAGGCGGAGAAGCGGCCCGACACCGCCCCACCAGTTCAGCACCGGCGCGGGGAACAGACGGGGGCTCCATGGGCCTCTTGTGGAGGTTGTTGATGTGATGGCGGTGATAGAGGCTCTGGATGGCTCGGTCCTGGTCTGCCTGGTTCCAGGAACCTGCTTCTTGTAAACTAGCTCCAATCGTTGAGGTGTACCGCTCTGTGACCTCCGTCCGCCTTCTGCCTCCGTCTTCCTGCTTCTCCCCCCAGCTTACCGTCGGCCTGTCGGCTCTGGTCAGTCCTGGAGGCGGCCGGCTTGGCGGGGTCGGAGGGTTCAGTTTTCTGCGGGAGTCGGAGGGGGTGCCGACGAAGGAGGCCGGGTTCCACAGTGTGGTCAAAGGGGCAGGAGGATGGGGACCTTTAGGGGAGATAAGGGGAGGTGGAGCACCGAGGCAGGGAGGTACGTCTTTGCTTCCTGAGTTCTGATGGACTGAATAGGTTCTGTGGAATAAATTAAATTTAAATTCCATTTTGATTTAAGGCCTCAAAGCACCGAGTGACATTGCAGAAGTATACAATTGTGTTTTTTAAATAATTATTTGGCCATTTTCACCTGTGACTGTCTCTTTTCAGCTCCATCCCTTTCCCAGGTGACCTGAGGCCCATCTCCAGCGGAGCGTCCCTCTCATTCCCTTGTCCTCGTTGCCGTGTCAACCACGCCGCCTCACTAGCCCTCTGAGTCATCATGGCAGCTGCCAGAGCTCCATGGATCCCCCCAGCAGCAGCAGCGTGATGCTTCCCCAAGTGAGAAGGCACCAGGTTGGGCACAGGGTGTGGGATGGAGCCCCTGGAGGGGTGAAGGCCCGGCTGCAGGGACATAGGTATGTGTGCTGGGAAACACGGGTGCTCAGAGTCCTTGGTTTTGTCTGGAGAAACAGAGGAGTTTGGAGACCATTCATTTATTTTAGATCACTGTGGTTGTGTGTGTGTGTGTGTGTGTGTGTGTGTGTGTGTGTGTGTGTGTGTGTGTGTGTGGGTGTACACATCTAGATGAGATTTGTCACACCGCATCTTAATTACAGTGTTCTGAAACGGGACGAGATGATGGATCATGGAATGAAAAAACATAACTAAAAGTTCAAATGTGCATGCAGGGTTCTGTGGGGGGTCAGTCCTTGTATTTAATTGAATTTCAATCCATGCACACTTTATGTATTTATGCATAAGCTTTAAAAAAACAAAAGATTGGAGCATGCTATATTTCAGGCGTAAATGTAGGGAGAGCAAGAACTATTTTGCAATTGCATTTTTTGCAATATTCATGAGAAAACACAAGATCGGACCGAAAACAGTAGTCGAAGGATTTTTAAATGAACGCAGCTGCAACAATTGGATGAAAAGAACAATAAATATTTAAAGAAGCGGGAACTACGATGGGGTGGTATAATTAATCTGACTGATTTCATCGCTCCGTGCTTCCACAACTGTAGTTTGATCTTTCTGTCTGGACCAAGAAATAAATGATACTGTATCGCATTTTAGTTGTGCTTTGATTGCTGTTCACAATGAGCTTTGTACAAACAAACCCATATGAGTAAACATAAAGTTATACAGACTGACAGGTAACCCATTGACGGGACGAAAAGACCGACCACTGTGCCATGAATAATACACCTTGTCTTTATCCATTGACTGTACATCGAATGTCAATCTGGTACAGAGAAAAGCACCAATAGAAAGTGAATGTAACATAGCTGACACACTGACCCAGTGTTGAACATTTAAGAGACATGATCTGTACATTTCTAATTAGAATGACTTGGTTTGAGATTTTGCCCAGAATTATGATATGTGTTGTATAGAATTGTAAAATCTCGTATTAAGATGTGCTAGAGGACAGGACAGTCATAAGTAATTGTTTGACGGCCTATTCCCAATTACATGGAGATCTTTCTATCACAGTGGGTGTCTGGCTGTTTTTGTGCATCTGCATCTGTGCGTGCATGCGTGAGTGTGTGTGTGTGTGTGCGTATTGGCGTGTAGGTACCCAGTCTGTTCGGGGTCAGCCTCTCACCTGGCCTGGCCCTGTCCTCTGGTGGTGCCCTCCGAGCCTGCAGCTCAGCCAGGTAGTGGTTTTCGGCTGCTCTGACCATCTGCTGCTGTCTCTCCCTCTGCCTCTCCTTCTGCCTGTCCTTCTGCCTGTCCAGCTCTCTCTCCCGCTCCTCCTCCCTCTCTCTCTCCCTCTCCCGCTCCAGCCCGGCCTCACGCTCCCTTTCTTTCTCTCGTTCGCGCTCTTGCTCTCTCTCTCGCTGGCGGAGATCATTCTCCATCTGCAGCCTGTGGGGGAGGTTGACAAGTATCAACGCACACACAACACACATACACAAACACGGGGGGAGAAGGTGAGAGATGCAACACCCAACATGAGGCAGATATTAACCAGACACTGGTGAACCTCACACAAACATTTTGTTCCCAAACACATACACACACATACACTTGCAGAAACACACTAAAATATTCCCACACTCTCTCCACTTACCATGAGGAAAATAATCCATACACAGCACGACTGAGCAAGAGCAGATGAACACTTAATAGGTATCCACAGGAAAAGGACACACGCGCACACACAGCAGAACGCATTCAGCAGCAATCAATATCACACAAACAAAGCTACAGGATACGCGAGAGCCATTACAGAAGCAGACTATAATACCATCCATTTCAAACACAAACATCTCCCCCCCTGTATTATGACAAAGGGAAACAATGTGCATTGTGAAAGTGAGAAAGACATTCAGTGTGTGTATATGCATGAGTTTGCAGTGTGTGTGTGTGTGTGTGTGTGTGTGTGTGGGTGTGTGTGTGTGTGTGTGTGTGTGTGAAGGGCAGCATGTGTGATGAGTGTATAAGAGGCACTGTGGGGTGTGTGCTAAAAATATCACACACTCAGCAACCTGTGCCTTCCCTGCAGAGAGAGATTACACAGCCCAGAGAGACAGAGAGAGAAAGAGGAAAGAGAGTTGCACGTGCACATGCATGTGTGTTACCTTTCAGCCAGCGCCGCCGTGTGGTTCAGTTCTCCGGGGTAGCGGCCTCCAGGCATGTGCAAGTGGAGGGCAGAGTGGTGGAGAGGAGAGAAGGCGCCTCCTCCAGGTACAGAGTAGAACTGCGAGCGTAGCGCGGAGAGACACATGGACTCCTCCATCCTGTGACAGACACACGGACAGATGGACCAGGCCAAACAAGTCAGACTCTATCTGCGCATGCAAGTGTGGAGAAGGTGGACGATGTGATACTTAATATGTGAAGGTGAAGGTGACGCTGCAGCAGTGAAGGTCAAAAGATGATGATGTTCGTATGGAGGTATTTTAGGAGGTTTTGTAGGGTGATTACGAGAAATATGAAAGGAAATGGTAGCTAATCCTGGTTGTTAGCAGCGTGGACCATTTTTTCATTATAGAATAGTAAGTAGGGAGGCGGACATCCCAGTTGATCCCCTGTAGACCTTCATCAACACAGCTTTGGATAGACTGTATTTTGAACTGTTCTTTAAACGTGGTCTTATTAAAACATTGATTAAAACATTTTGATTGTTTAATGAAAGTATACCGACTTTAAACAACCAGTCAGTTGAATTCATTCACCTTCTATTGGAAATTGTTTTAACATGAACACTGACTCAATCAAGGCCTGAAAAAAGCAGGAACGTACGGTGGTTGTGTACTTATGAGAGGAAAGTATGATGATTTTTTTGTTATGTGCAAAGTTGGCATTGAATCGCTGGTAGTGTTACCTTGGATAATCAACAGAGCAGCTAACTTTTCAAAAATTCCTCTTAAAGCATGTTGTTTAACAACCTCACCTATATTGTAAGTGATGCACTCCGACTAACTGCTTGTTCGAGCACTTCATTTAAGCTTTAAAACACTCTTTAATCCAATGTCTTGACTTCATTGTAATAAAAACTAAAATGACGTGGGCGTCTAAGTGTCTGTGAGAGGTTAGGCGCTGAGATTCTCAGGTGCTATTGCTACCTTGGTAAGGACAGCGGGTGGTGCATGTAGGCAGGATGATAGTAAGCAGCGGCGGCTGCGGCGTGGGCCGCGGCAGCTTGCTCCAAACTCATGGGTAGAGAGGTCAGCCGGAGGTCATCCGACGTGCCAAACGGCCGCAGCGCTCTCAGGTACTCCTCCTGGATGGCGCTCGAGGGAACCACGGGGTGCATCTGCCCGGGCAAACTGCAGAACAAGTACACGGGGCGTTAGTCTAAATCTGTTTAACGTCCCCTTAAATGGGTATGAATACCAAATATGGTCCAACTCTGGGTGTATGGTTGCACTTACCTGAGGCTCTGCATTCTGGGGTCCTGCATGACTGAGCTAGGGGTGAGGCCGAAGGGGTGAGCCAGGGGGTGACGAGAGGGGGTCGGAGGAGTCCTCTTATCCTGTTGTGTCTGGGTGTTCTCGGCCCCCAACCGCTCTCTACCGAGTCCCTGAACACTCAGATCAACCTGACAGACACACAGAGAGAGCAGATATTACTATACATATATATATATATACACATATATATATATATATATATATATATATATATATACACACATGTGTTTGCTATATTGAAACTGGGTGGGAAAAAAGTTCAGGGAAAGCGATGAAGAAAAATGAGTCGAAGCAAAGCCCCCGAGCTGCACCCAGAGGCTCGGCAGAGTGGAAAAGTGGGCCTGATATGTCATAGCAAGTCAAGATCAAAGTGGAAAGATGATCCTAATATATGGCCAACTGCGTTCTCTCTCTCCCTCTTCCTCTCCGAGGATTCGGTCACCACAAAGTCCTTAATTGCTTATAACAACACAATTCCAACCTTCGAATCAACAACATGACAAAATTTTAAATCAAAAAAAGATATTTCGCGGGCTCGGCTTAGCCCTCTTAGGTTCTTTAGTATGGCATGTGTCATTAATTTACTAATTTACTAAATCAATTTAAAGCAAAGCGCCTCACACTATCATCTTGTGCAGATCACGTTTTAGAAGTCCACAGCAGTAGAAAGGGAGAGAGAGTGGCGGACCTGACTACTGTTCCACTGATCAACATACTGACATCAGCTGCGTCATACTGCCTACGCGGCTGAAAAAACCACAGCACTGTGATAAAAAGTCTCAACTTCTCCACTATGTAGATGGAACAGCTGGAAGAAAACCTTTGACTATAATACATCAATCACATTTCCATGATAATGCTTCATATCGGCCGGAGGTCAGACAGACCGTGGACAATCCACAAACAAATTACCTCTCCCAGCAACAGCTGATCTGCTACCTTAGTTCTGTTCAAAACTTGCAGAGAAATATCTGTGCTTTGAATGTGTTTGAATAGTTTTGAATGGGTCACTCATGAAAAGCAGTGACGGGCCGTCTCTCTCTCTCTCTCTCACACACTCTATCATTCGGCAATATCCACTGGTTAAGAATAAGAGGGGGAGGGCAACGACACACGGAGGGTCTGGAAAGTAGCCATCACATTCCTCGACCTCTGACCCTGCAGACAGCCAACTGCCTCCACAGATGCAGCAATAAACACACATAAACAGTGGGTATCTTTGGCTGCATACGGTACTGAATCTATGCAAAGATTTAGAGCCCTCTCATCTCACTCCGTCACTCTCCTGCTCATTCTTCCTCCCCTTCTTTCTTAACACCTCATTCTCTGTTTTCCTGCCTCCTTCCCTCTCTGCATGTCTGAATAGGAGCCCCAGGCAGGCCGAGCCACAGAGTGGTATTTGTGAAGGGGAGAAAGGCAGCTCTGATCCAGGGGGAAGTGGCTATTGTGGGGGCTCACCCCTGCATTGTGTGAGGGGCCTGGTTCCTCGCTCCACCTTAAATGCGTTCGCACACCCACAAGCAAACACATCCATAGACAAACACACACTGGTCCCTCTTCACATCATGAGCCTTTTGTGGTGAAGGATTAAGTACACACACACACACACGTGCACGCATACACTCACACACACACACACACACACACACACACACACACACACACACACACACACACACACACACGCACAAACACTGCAGGAAGCTGAACACAATACGTGCCAGTCTCTGCAGCCTTCAGTGTTTCCTTACAAACCCCTCATGTGTTGCTGCAAAAGACATGGACTGATTAGTGAGAGGAAGAGGGGGTGAGGCAGAGGGGTGGAAGCACGGAAATGAAAGAATAAGACAAGACAGAGAAAACGAGAGGGAGGGAGGGGGAGGGGGGGGGGTAGACAGACAGAAATGGAGGGATGGCTGGGTTTGACAGTTGACAAGCACTGGAACTATTTCTTTAATGGAGGGAGCAGCAGCAGGGCGGATGAAGGAAACCGAAAGAGACAGACGACTCATCGGTGCCGAGAGAGCGAGAGAGAGAGCGAGAGAGAGAGAGAGAGAGAGAGAGAGAGAGAGCGAGAGAGAGAGAGAGAGAGAGAGAGGAGAAACCAGCAGTACAAAGGAACCAAAAGCACAGACACACAGCGAGAGCGGCAGATGTCCGCGCTCAAACTTGCTCTCACCTGTCTTGCGTCGGCCCTCCACAGGCCGTTGCTGGTCTTGGTAGGGGCAATGGTGACCACCGGGGCGGTGCCGGATACACCGTGGCCTCTGGTCTGGCCCAGGTGGGGCCCTAGCGAGCCCCGCTTCGGGGTGGTTACCGGCGAGCTGTGGCTGGTGGCCGGGGACGGGACGGGAGACGACTCACCGCTGACGGCAGAACCTGAGGCGGGGAGGAAGGGACAGGGTTAACAACTGCAGCTATCAGACGGCTGATCCGATTAAAAACGATTTCAGGATCAAACAACCCTCCCCCGTGACATGATACAGACGGTGCACTCAAAAGAAAAACAAACTTTTTTTTTGTCAGTCGCCGGCATACAACGAGATAAATAGTGATTCAATCATTTTGATTAAGAGCATTCTGGCTAAATGTAGAAGGAAAAAAGGAAATTGTAAAAAGGTACAGAAGGTAGAAGAGAGGAGAAAATGCGTGCATGTGTAATATGTGTGTGTGTGTGCACGCCGATGACGAAAAAGAAAAGATATAGAGACAACAAGGGAAGGATGTGACAAAGGAGGGTGTTAAAAAGAGGCTGGGGTGCGACACAGCCAATTGTGAGGGGGGGGGTGTTCAAGAAAATAGCTGACATACGCTCCTCCTTCTCAAACCCACCTCCTACTTCTCGCGTCACACCGGCCTCACCTCTTTCGCCCTCACTTTCCTCTTTCACCGCCCTCTCTCCTAACCAAATACTTACCCTAGTAACCTCTGCCCGTCCGACCACCTGCCCTCTTGACCCTATTCCATCACATCTTCTACAATCTATCGCACCTGACCTTCTTCCGTTCCTCACCTGTCTCATCAACAACGCTCTGTTATCTGGCTGTTTTCCCAATTCTCTGAAGGAGGCAAGAGTCAACCCTCCCCTGAAGAAACCCACCCTCAACCCTTCTGAAGAAAACAACTACAGACCGGTCTCTCTTCTTCCCTTTTTGTCCAAAACCCTTGAACGTGCTATCTTTAATCAACTCTCCTCTTATCTCCACTGGAACAACCTCCTTGACCCCCACCAGTCAGGTTTCAAGGTAGGCCACTCCACAGAGACTGCTCTCCTTGCTGTCTCAGAGCAACTCCACACTGCTAGAGCCGCCTCTCTCTCCTCTGTCCTCATCCTTCTGGACCTCTCTGCTGCATTTGACACGGTCAACCACCAGATCCTTATTTCCTCCCTTCAGGAACTTGGTGTCACAGGCTCTGCTCTCTCCCTTCTCTCGTCCTACCTCGACGGCCGCACCTACCGGGTAACCTGGCGAGGATCTGTGTCGGAACCTTGTTCTCTTACTACTGGAGTTCCTCAGGGTTCCGTGCTGGGTCCCCTCCTGTTCTCGCTTTACACCAACTCTCTTGGCGCTGTCATTCGCTCGCATGACTTCCCTTACCACAGCTATGCCGATGACACCCAACTAATTCTCTCCTTCCCTCACTCGGACACCCAGGTGGCGGCTCGGATCTCTGCCTGTCTAACTGGCATCTCTCAGTGGATGTCCGCCCACCATCTGAAAATCAACCCCGACAAGACTGAACTACTTCTCTTTCCCGGAAAAGATTCGCTTACCCAGGACCTGACAGTCAACTTTGGGAACTCTGTACTAATGCCCACTTTGACCGCTAAGAACCTCGGCGTCACACTCGACAGCCAACTCTCCCTGACTCCCAACATCACCGCGACAACGCGACCCTGTAGATACACGCTCTACATCAGGAGAATACGTCCCCTTCTCACTCAGAAGGCAGCGCAGGTACTGATTCAGGCTCTTGTCATCTCCCGCCTGGACTACTGCAACTCCCTCCTGGCTGGTCTCCCTGCCACCGCCATTCGACCTCTGCAGCTCATTCAGAATGCAGCAGCTCGACTGGTCTTCAACCTTCCGAAATTCTCCCACACTCTCTTCACTGGCTACCGGTGGCCGCCCGCATCCAGTTCAAAACATTGGTGCTCACGTACCATGCTGTGAATGGATCGGGTCCAGCTTACATCCAGGACATGGTCAAACCCTACATCCCAACCCGCACTCTCCGCTCTGCATCTGCAAAACTACTCGTCCCTCCCTCACTGAGAGCAAAACACTCGACTAGATCTCGACTCTTTGCTGTCCTTGCTCCGAAATGGTGGAACGAGCTCTCTGAAGACACCAGGACCGCAGAGAGCCTTCACATCTTCCACCGCAAACTAAAGACACACCTCTTCAGACTCTACCTCGACTAAAGACTAACAAATTGTAGCACTTAAATTGTACTTGTAACGTCACTCATCTATAGCAAATTGTAAATTGGCTTATTTGAGGAAATTGCACTTTCTTGTTTCTTGTTCTCCTGAGTTTGTACCCTATGGTTGAATGCACTTATTGTACGTCGCTTTGGATAAAAGCGTCCGCTAAATGTCATGTGTTACGGCTGTCACCGTGGTCTGTATTTCTGTTTTGTCTGTACCAAGTAGGCTGTGCGGCCCTGTGGACTGAAGCCCCGCCTACTTCCGGGTTTCGGTGGAGCACCACAGGTTCACTCCAGCTCCACCCATTGGTCCACTCTGTCTCAGCGCGCCCAATGGCAGGGCACCATCGCAGCCTTACCTCCAGCACTTAAGGAGAGCCCACCAGTGGCTCGAGGCAGCTTGTCTTGGCCAGTGGACTTGTGTGCCTGCTGTGTTTGTGATTGAGTGCACCCGGGTTGAGTACTGTGCTTTGGGTCTGTGTGTTTTTTGCCAGCACGGAGCTGACAAAAGGGGGTGAGTTAGGGCCAGAGTCTACACTGATTTCACCACACGTAGTTCTTTGTTTGTTAGCGTCATAGGTGTAGTGGGTGCTGTGCTCTTTGTGTTTTTTTCTGGTACGCGCCTACTGTTTGTTTTAACGTATGTTCAGGCTTAGTCCTCCTTTTGGGGATCTCTTTTATTTTACTTAGTTTGTCTTTCACAGCACCCTCATCCACCCTCCTTTTGTTTGTTGTCACGTGCCTGTTTATCTCTGGTTGCAAATAAATCCTACCCTTTTACAACTGACCAGGTTCTGCCTATATGTTTATGGTCCCCGCAACCCTAGACCATCCAGGGGGTCGTAACATATATGGGGGCTCGTCCGGGATCCCTTTCTAGAGGAATCCCAATTGGCAGAGATTGGTTGCGTAGTCGATTTGTGTGACTAGGCGGAGCGGAGTACTGTAACGAGGTGCAGCTTGCCTGAGTGAGGGACTCATGGCCGCTGCCCGGTTTGACCTTGCAGCTTTCCTAAGCCAGCCCTCAGTGGAGCAGTTGGATGTGTGTCGGAAAGATGATTTGCTTCAGTTAGCAACCCACTTTGGCATCTCGGTGCCCAAAACTATCCTTAAAAGGGTGTTGAAACCTATGCTATCGTTAGCATTAGTCGAGAGGGGGATAATTGTAGTGCCAGAGCTGCCAGAGAAAGAGCTCATGTTCCCGGTTGCTGGTTCAGCTGCCAAAGGGGAGGTCACGCCTACCCCTGACCTTGCTACAGATGTATCTGATACCGACAGAGCAGGTGAGAGGCCTGCGACTCCTTTCACCCTGCCCAGGTTTGATCCTTCCTCTGTCAGCAGTGCTCACTCGCTAGGAGGAGCGCGGCTAAAGGTTCGCCTTGCCCGCCTCCAGTATGACGCACAAGACAGGGAACGCCAGATGCGTTTCCAACTCGAAGTACGCCGAATGGAGATTGAGGCTGACCAGGCAGTGCGACTGCGGACGCTAGAGCTCGAGAGCGCCAGCGCAGCCATGGCTGGTGGGGCCGTAGGTTCTGCTGGTACAGTTTCTCTCCCCCACTCATCCAAATTGGACTCGGTAAGTCCAGGATTTGATGTTAGCAAAAATATTGCTTTAGTACCTTTCTTCCGAGAAGCTAAAGTGGACTCGTACTTTCAAGTTTTTGAGCGAATAGCCTTGGCATTAAAATGGCCGCCTGAGGTCTGGTCTTTACTGTTGCAGTGCAAGCTACAAGGCAAAGCACAGGAGGCTATCGCTTCCCTTTCTGTAGAGGATAGTACAGACTGTGAGACAGTTAAATCCGCGATCTTGCGAATTTATGAGCTTGTGCCCGAAGCTTACCGACAAAAGTTCCGGTCACATAAGAAACCAGCAGCGCAAAGTTACACAGAGTTTGCCCGAGAGAAAACTATACTCTTTGACCGGTGGCTTGCGTCATCTAGTGTAGCTGGGTTCAGTGCACTTAGGGAACTCTGCTAAGTAGAGGAGCTTAAACGCTGTCTACCAGAACGCATAGTGATGTACTTAAATGAACAAAAAGTGTTAACGTTATCTGCTGCAGCTACGTTAGCGGATGAGTACATGCTAATTCACAAACCAGCCTTTTCTCAAGTTGTAAACAGTACCCGCCGCGGAAATCTAAACCAGTCTACTCCTCCTAGGCACCCTAGTGTGAAGGAAGAAGAGCGCCGTTGTTTTTATTGTCATAAGAGTGGACATGTTATTGCTGATTGTATGACTTTGAAACGCAAAGACCAGCTGTCATCGCGTGTGCATCAGCCCAAAGGTGTCGGGTTAATTAACGATTTGCGATGCCCTAAACTAAACTGTGACCACCAAAGTGAGGTTGATGCCTGTTTTCGCCCATTTGTACTCGAAGCCCTTATTTCACTGACGGGATTGCCAGCAGACCAGCAGTCTGGTAAAGTGCTACGAGACACTGCCTGTTCTCAATCAGTGGTGTTGGCTTCTGCGTTACCCTTTTCAGCTGAATCCGCTTGTGGATTCGCGTCCGTCTTAAGGGGCATTGAAATGGGATATGTGCCTCGGCCTGTGCATAAGGTACACATCCAGTCTGATCTCGTCAGTGGGTTTTTTCCAGTAGCAGTGTGTGATGAACTTCCCATACAAGGTATTGTGCTGCTCCTAGGAAATGACATAGCCGGGGGTAAAGTTACTCCAACTTTGGAAGTGTGCGATGTACCAAGGGTTCCTGGCTGCAGCACAGAGTTACCCAAAGTATTTCCGGCCTGTGTCGTCACTCGTGCGCAGGCACGCCAGTTGGCGTTCGAGTCGGATATTTCGCTAGCTGATACAGTGTTTTGTGAGCCTTTTCAGACCGCTGATCCAACTCCAGTGAAGGAGCCAGCGTTGGTGGAGTGCGAAACCGAAACGTCCCCTTCCTCCCCACCACTGCCAGCTACAAGAGAACGCTTGGCTGTGGCTCAGAGAGAGGATCCAACCTTATGGGCCTACTTCAGGAATGTGGTGAGTGACAGCAACACAGCAAGTGGTGAAAAAGTAGCGTTTTACCTAGAAAATGGTGTGTTAATGCGGAGATGGTCTTCAGGGGTACCTCCTGATGCAGATTGGCAAAGAGTGCATCAGATTGTAGTGCCTTCAGTTTACAGACAGCATGTCTTATCGGTCGCCCATGAAAGTAAATGGTCGGCCCACTTAAGAGTCACTGAGACTTACCAGTCAGTGTTGCGCCATTTCTTCTGGCCTGGGTTGAAGACCGATACAGCTACGTTTTGCCGTAGTTGTCATGTATGTCAGATGACCGGGAAGCCTAACCAAAAAGTTTCCCCCGTCCCTCTACATCCCATACCTGTGATTGAAGCACCTTTTGGCAGAGTGATTATCGACTGCGTAGGTCCTTTGCCACGCACTAAGAACGGCAACCAATACCTGTTCACGATGATGTGTGCCGCTACTCGCTTCCCTGAGGCTGTCCCACTCCGTAACATCACTGCAAAGAGCATAGTTAGGGCGCTAACTAAATTCTTTTCCACTATCGGTTTACCCCGTGTAGTACAGTCGGACCAAGGCTCTAATTTCCAGTCCAGGCTGTTTAAACAAATACTAGGGACGCTCAATGTACGCCATGTTGTTTCGTCTGCATACCATCCTGAGTCACAGGGTGCGCTAGAACGGTGGCACCAGACGTTAAAGTCTATGCTTAAGAAACATTGCCATGACAATGGCACTGACTGGGACGAGAGCACTCCGTTCGTTTTGTTCGCTGCTCGCGACGCTGTACAGGAATCACTAGGATTCAGCCCTGCCCAGCTGGTGTTTGGACATACTCTCCGTGGTCCTCTGCACACACTGCATGACCAGTTTCTGTCTTTGCAAGCCGTTCCTGCACAAAACGTGCTAGATTATGTTAGTCAGTTCCGTGAGCGACTGCACAGAGCTAATGCCCTCGCTAAGCACATGTTGACTGCCGCACAAACCGCTATGAAACGGAATTACGACCGTTCCGCTGTGGAACGTACCTTCAGTGTTGGAGACAAGGTCTTGGCACTACTGCCAGTACCAGGTCCCACGTTGTCCGCCAAGTTCTCAGGGCCATATGAGGTTCACGAAAGGCTCAGTGACACTGACTATGTGCTAAGCACCCCTGATCGGCGTAGGAAAACACGTGTGTGCCACATCAACATGCTAAAACTTTATCATGCCAGGAATAAGGGCCCAGACTCCGAGGTTACTGCTAGGGGGTGCAGACCGCACTCCGTAATTGGGAAACCTCAGCTTGGAGTGGTAGCTTTAACTGTGTCTGACCCTATGCCTTTACCAGACGTCGACGATGTACGGCCGCGTTGTCCCGTCTATCCAGGTTCCCGTCTCACTAACTCGGAGGCGGTTGAGGCATTACCTACCTGCTTACCACATCTGTCCCATGCCCAAAGGCAGGACGTGATAAAGTTAATTACGCAGTTTCCAAGCTTGTTCAGTGACGTGCCAGGCAGAACTAACGTAGTAAAACATGATGTTGAACTAACAAACCCGCGTCCCATTAAGCAGCATCCGTACCGTGCAAATGTAATGAGGCGTGAAGTAATGAAAGGTGAGGTAGAGTACCTCCTTCAGCATGGCCTTGCCAAGCCTAGTTCCAGTCCATGGAGTTCTCCATGTCTTGTGGAAAAGAAGTCTGATGGTTCACCGAGATTTATCACAGACTTTAGAAAAGTTAATGCAGTCACTGTGCGTGATTCGTATCCCTTGCCGCGGATGGAAGATTGCGTTGATGCCCTCGGTACAGCCGTGTTTGTGAGCAAACTAGATCTCTTAAAAGGATACTGGCAAGTCCCTCTTACTGAGCGTGCATCTGAGATCTCAGCCTTTGTGACTCCAGATGACTTTTTACAGTACACTGTGATGGCTTTTGGGATGTGCAACGCTCCCGCTACCTTCCAGAGATTAATAAACACTGTGCTAGCCGGTGTTAGAAACTGTAATGCCTATATGGATGATCTCATTATCTACTCCAATACCTGGGAGAGTCACATGCTCACCCTCTCGGAAGTGTTTTCTCGCCTTGCCCACGCCAACCTTACCATTAACCTCGCTAAATGTGAGTTCGGGAAGGCCACTTTGACCTATCTAGGCCGTCAAGTTGGCCAAGGTCAAGTTCGTCCAGTGGAGGCAAAAGTAGAAGCTATTTCTTCAAGTCCAGTTCCAGCCACTCGTAAAGCGTTGCGCTCGTTTCTCGGTCTGGCTGGTTACTACAGAGCTTTTTGTAGGAACTTCTCGTCTGTGGTCGAACCGTTGACCCGGTTGCTTAGCCCTAAAGTTGACTTTGTGTGGACCCCAGAGTGTCGCGTTCGATAGTGCTAAGTCCCTCCTCTGCCACGCTCCCGTCCTGGCGGCCCCCGAGTTTTCAAAGCCTTTTAAGCTAGAGGTGGACGCCAGCGCTGTGGGAGCTGGTGCCGTGCTTCTGCAGGAAGATGTAGAGGGTATAGACCATCCTGTATGTTACTTCTCAAAGAAGTATAATCGCCATCAGCTTAACTATTCGACCATCGAAAAAGAGACCCTTGCTTTGTTGTTGGCCTTACAGCATTTTGAAGTCTATGTGGGTTCCAGCTCTCTGCCGGTGGTGGTTTACACGGACCACAACCCACTCGTGTTCTTGGCCCGGATGTACAACCATAACCAGAGACTCATGAGGTGGGCCTTAATGGCACAAGAATACAACCTGGAGATACGGCACAAGAAAGGTTCAGAGAACATTATTGCAGATGCCTTATCTAGACTGCACACCTAATACAGCAGCAATGTGTGTGAGTTTAAACTGTCAAACTGGGGAGTTTGTGTTTATGGGGGGGGGTGTTACGGCTGTCACCGTGGTCTGTATTTCTGTTTTGTCTGTACCAAGTAGGCTGTGCGGCCCTGTGGACTGAAGCCCCGCCTACTTCCTGGTTTCGGTGGAGCACCACAGGTTCACTCCAGCTCCACCCATTGGTCCACCCTGTCTCAGCGCGCCCAATGGCAGGGCACCATCGCAGCCTTACCTCCAGCACTTAAGGAGAGCCCACCAGTGGCTCGAGGCAGCTTGTCTTGGCCAGTGGACTTGTGTGCCTGCTGTGTTTGTGATTGAGTGCACCCGGGTTGAGTACTGTGCTTTGGGTCTGTGTGTTTTTTGCCAGCACGGAGCTGACAAAAGGGGGTGAGTTAGGGCCAGAGTCTACACTGATTTCACCACACGTAGTTCTTTGTTTGTTAGCGTCATAGGTGTAGTGGGTGCTGTGCTCTTTGTGTTTTTTTCTGGTACGCGCCTACTGTTTGTTTTAACGTATGTTCAGGCTTAGTCCTCCTTTTGGGGATCTCTTTTATTTTACTTAGTTTGTCTTTCACAGCACCCTCATCCACCCTCCTTTTGTTTGTTGTCACGTGCCTGTTTATCTCTGGTTGCAAATAAATCCTACCCTTTTACAACTGACCAGGTTCTGCCTATATGTTTATGGTCCCCGCAGCCCTAGACCATCCAGGGGGTCGTAACACATGTAATGTAATGTAATGTAAATATGATTGTTACGTACAGTGCTATAAGGGAATAGGTCTACAGATATGGTGTTCTTTTTTTTGTGTTGTTGGTTTGTGTTTTTGTCTCCCCCTTCTGTTTCCATTCTCTCACTCACAGATGTGCACACCTGGTTCCCCTCATCCAATCACCACACCTGTTCCAGATCTCCCATCAACCATTCCTCTTTCTATAGTCAATGTTTGTTTTCAGTAGAGGAGGGCTATTTTGTGTTGAGCTGGGCTCTCGGTTGGAAGAGCACTGTCTTGTGGTAGTTGTGGTAATATCTTTTGGTGGTGTGCACAGGGTCAATGAGGACAGGTAAGATACTCTGGGGTTTACATATTGCATACACGTAGGTGTACCTGTTGTTAGTACCCTAGGCTAGAGTGAGCACCACCCACTGTACTTTTGGGTGCTAAGCACCGGTCAATGAGAGGGGGGGGGGGTGTTTATGTTCTTTTCTTTGGTGCCACTGAAAGTCCTTGTTGATCCCTGTGTTGCTCTTTTGCAAAATAAATACTTTTTTGTTACATTTTGTGTGGTGGATTTTGTGTGGCTGGCGCCTCACTTGCTTTGACCTGTTGCCCTTATGTTGCGCTCCAGGTCGAGCCACCAGGGAGCGTAACAATAAGGAGAGAGTATGTGTGCGTGGTTTGTAACATTCACGCTACTCTATTACTCTCACTAACACTCACTAACCGGTAGAGACAAACACATTCAGAGCGCGAAAGGGGCGGAGGTCGGGGGGATAATGAGATGGAGAGAAGGTGGGAGCGGAGGAGTTCACGTAGAGCTAAAGGTGGAGAGAGAGCTACAGGGAGCGAGAAAGAGGAAGCGAGAGGATGATGGAGAGAGCTGCTTATAATTGGCTGTAATTAGATTCTCATTATTAGGAGATGAATGGAAACGGATGAAGGAAGAGACAGAGAGGGAGAGGTCAGGATGGGTCAGCTCTTATTCAACACCTTCATTAGGAGACCAACACACACACACACACACACACTAACACACACATACCAGTCAGTAAAACGTTTCAGAATAATCTGCAAAAAACACCTTGGTGTGCGAAATGATCTGCTTACACAATTATTGACACTGTGCAGTGATGCATCAGGCAATTTTCTGTCATTAGCACCTTGTTTAGGTAATTAAAGGAATAGTTTTGGAAATATGCTTACCCTTATCAAGTCGAATGAGACGATTGTTACAATTCTTGCGACTGTGAGATAAATATGAAGCAACCGCCGGGGGACATTAGCCTAGCATGAAGCCTGCAAACAAGGGGAAGCTGGAGTAGAGGTGGTTCCTTTGGTTGTGACCGAAAAAGAGAAGTCTACTGTACGAGTGTGTGTGTGTGTGTCTTTATGACAGGGGACCTGCAGCTGCTGGAGCTGCGGGTCTTAAAAGCTCACCTCTGGGATCTTCGGCCTGTTTGGCCAGTTTGCGCAGGGCAGCAGCGAATCCAGAGTTTGCAGATTGGGCGACCACGTTCCCATTGGTTAGTGGGCTGAGGGGGCTGACAGTGGCGGTGGTGCGAGTTGCCGTGGAGATCATTCCTAATGATGCCGATTTATTGGACTCATGGTTCATACCTGAGAAGGAGAGTGGCAGGAAAAACATTTTTGGAGCTTAAGGACAAATTGCATCGTGACGTTTTTTGTTTGTTTGTTTGGCGTCCCAGTAAAACAATGGAGTCGGGAAAAGGTCTGTGATTCTTTTGTCAGGTAATGAACTAGTTTACCATCTGCTTTCTGCCAGTAGACGTCTCATTCATCTTGAGTGAATGAAAATCATCCACAAGGTCTCCAACAGAATGGACAGAATGTGTGTGAGTGTGTGTGTGTCCCTTTTGTGTCTGGACATCACAGTGAGTCCATACGCGTGGGTCAGCTCCGTCAGAGTAGAGCTGTTGTGTCAAATAGAGCGGTGACCCTAATAGCAAATGACACACATGCACACACGTCCATTTCCTCAAGGGAGCCAGCCAACACATCGCAAGACCTCGGCAGCGTCTACACGCAAACATGATTAGTTATCACTGCAGTTTTACACCCTGGCAGAGGGAAGCACGTGAACGCACAAATAAAACACATATACACACACACACACACACACACACACACACACAGACAACAAGCAAACCCATTGATCTACTGCATAGTGGACACACTTGGATCAGATGTGGTTAGCGTAACCTTTGTCTTTATCCTCTACCCTCTTGCTGACCCACTAATGTTAATTACAGATGGAATTAGCCGCCAGCCCCCTGCCTCCTACAGCAATGACCTCATTACCACCACACACACACACACACACACACACACACACATGCCACAGGAACCACATTCAAACAGTCAAAGCTGTAAACACACTCATGAAAAATTAATAAGGGTACATTGAACACCACTACTGAATGATCTGCTAATCACGTGGAGGGAACGAAAGAAGCAAAAGAATAAAGGGCAGTCAGTTCGTTGATTGACAGCATCGTGAATCTCGTGTTATTCACAGATTACATGTCATTTTACCTGCAAGCTTTTAACACGTGTGAGCAATGGCCGGCAGAGGAAGCCGCGGGGCGGCGAACACAGCAAGAGAGGGAGATGAGTGCAGAGCAGATTGAGGGAAAGGAAATGACCAAGCCAAATCTTTAAGTTGGTGAACATGGAGGGCGCACAGCGGTTGCTGCATGAACTAATGTGAGCCTTCAGAGAGACGTAGCTGTGCAATTCTGCAGCACGTTTTGAAAATATAAAACCAACAATTTAAGTTATGCATTATCACAGTGATGCCAAAGCTATTCCAGGTTTCATGACAGTTTAATCAGGTCGTTTCCAGCGGCCACAAAGCGACCCGGACAGATAACTAATAACCTGTCGACATCCATCTAACTGCCCTTAATCACACATCTAATGAGTGCAATGTATACAATTAACACGCGTGTGTTTATGCACCAGAAAACAGGGTACACAACATCAGGAATCAGGAAACATTTATTACCATAATATGTCATACATACATACGTATGTATGTATACATGTCATACATACAAGGAATTTGTCTTGGCGGTTGGACTCCATGATGGCCGTGTAGAAGTGGACCATCATCGTCTTTGGCAGGTTGAATTTCTTCAGCTGCCTCAGGAAGAACAACCTCTGCTGAGCCTTCTTGGTGATGGAGCTGATGTTCAGCTCCCACTTGAGGTCCTGGGTGATGATGGAGCCCAGGAAACGGAAGGAATCCACTATGGTGACGGGGGAGTCACACAGGGTGATGGGGGAGGGTGGGGCTCTGTTCCTCCTGAAATCCACAACCGTCTCCACTGTCTTTAGAGCGTTGAGCTCCAGGTTGTTCTGACTGCACCACGACACCAGATGGTCAGACTCCCACCTGTAGGCGGACTCATCCCCACCAGAGATCAGTCCAATGAGGGTGGAGTCATCCGCAAACTTCAGGAGCTTGACGGACTGGTGGCTGGAGGTGCAGCTGTTGGTGTACAGGGAGAAGAGCAGAGGGGAGAGAACGCAGCCTTGGGGGAAACCGGTGCTGATGGTCCGAGAGGCTGAGACATGTTTCCCCAGCTTCACGTGCTGCTTCCTGTCGGACAGGAAGTCTGTGATCCACTTGCAGGTGGAGTCGGGCGGTGCAGCTGGGAGAGTTTGTCCTGCAGCAGAGACGGGATGATGGTGTTGAAAGCAGAGCTGAAGTCCACAAACAGGATCCCGGCGTAGGTTCCTGGGGAGTCCAGATGCTGGAGGATGTAGTGGAGGGCCATGTTGACAGCATCGTCCACAGACCTGTTGGCTCTGTAGGCGAACTGCAGGGGGTCCAGGAGGGGGTCGTGAGGGACTTCAGGTGGGTCAGGGCTAGCCGTTCAAAAGACTTCATGACTACAGAGGTCAGGGCGACGGGCCTGTAGTCATTGAGTCCTGTGATACTGGGCTTCTTGGGAACAGGGATGATGTTGGAGGTGTAGGATATTAGAAACAAATTGACGATCCGGTTCATAAAATTTATAAAAATTCATATAGTGTACACCAGAATACAGCCATGATTCTGAAACTGTGTAATCAATAAAGCAATGAGAATATTTTAAAACCACTGTAATTCTGCACTGTAATAGAATAATATCGATGCAGTTATGATTGTATTTGATGTAATGTAATCAACTGGAATGCATGCATGTAATACTTGAACAACCACTGATATTGACTAAGGACCATTCGAAATCCGAGTTACATTGAACTCACCAGAAGACTCCCAGAGGTGTGGACACTGACTTTCACACCTTTAAGCATTGTTATAAATACCTGTAGGAACCATTGTTCTGGAGTTCGCTGGTGGAGGCAGCAGACGGGCACTAGGGATGGTCAAAGGACTGACCTGGGGCCTGTTGGTCGCTGAGACCAGCGGCTCCTCAGCTGAGATGTTCTTTTTACCACAACGCCATCTCCTTTATTAAATACATTTGATTTAACCTTTTGACCAGCGATGACCTCTGTCCGTCCGGCGTTTCTTCATTTTTGAACACAACAATTTGGTGACCCCGACGTGATGGAGAGCAATGGACGGACGGAGGAACAGCTGATCTGAACAAAGCCCAGCGATCGATTTTCTTCACTTACACGGCGCCATCGAAAAGGTAACCGGCAACCAGTTGTTTTAAAACCGAAATGCTGTATGTTTATCATAGAACATTTAGGTGTGAGAGGACAAGATACGTTGTTTTGAGGTAAACTCCATTTTAGTGAAAAAATAATTTTTCTCTTAGCTTGAATGGCCGTTGTGATAAAAAGCACATTGTATATAGTGTTTGTTTGGACGTCTCTGTGTGAGTTACCGACAAAGCTCGGTTGTGTAGCGTTAACGCTAAGTGAATGGGCGACGTTATTTAACTGATCAGTCATAGAATGAATGGAAACCTAGTATAGGCCTCTAACCGGTTGGGGATAGACGTATAGCAATTTATAGACTGTATACGTAATGCACTGTGTATAACGCGCTAGCAGAGTTAAGTCCACAAGGCCTGATTGAACCAGGGTTGTGTTACCAGCAGTAATTGAGTGGAAGAGGTTCGCGTTGTAATGGCGGTTCTTCGTTGTCTCCGTAAGCTCTTTTAGACTCTGTTAGGCGGCACAATAAATTCAAATATGAACTAGACGACGCCAATGAGGCTAGATAACTAAAAAATAAATAAATACATTTGGAACTTGTGAGGACAGAGCCACGCGCCGTAGTTGCCAAGAACTGACTAAAATTTTGCAGATAATTAAGTGCAGGGATAAATAGACCTAAAATAATAAGAGATAAGAGATAAGATAAGAAATAGGTCATCATATAACTCGCCTTGCAGGTGAGGACAGAGTCACGGACCAGCGCGCCGGAAGGCTGGAAGTTACAATTTAAATTCGAAAAGGGTGAGGACAGTGCCACGGCCGTCTGCCAAGACCCAAAAATAATAAATTACTGGATACATTTTTACAATAAATATAGATCAGTTGAAAACGTTGCGAACTTGTATATAATTGTATGTTGCATGTTGCGAAAAGAATGAAGCCGGATTAAGGATTTGATTGGGGCCTGGTCTTGGGGAAGACGGAGGACATGTTTTTGGAACATTACAGGATGGCGGGCGGAGACAAATAGAGAAAACAGTTAAAAGATGGCTGAGAAAGAAATTCTCAGCTTGGTCTACAGAGGGGACAACAATGACTTGTTATCCACCACTACTGGGGGTGGAGAACATGTGCTTTGGAGATTTCCAAAATGGCAGCCGGCAACAGTTAAAAGAAGAAAGTTGCACCAGATGTAACAGTTTCTGTATTTCCCACCTCCACTCTGTATTCCCATTAAACAGTGTCTCCCCTGTCTCCATTTTCCAAATGATCCTAACATTTTTTTTCTTCCTCCATTCTTAGGACCATGTGATTTTTGCTTGCATTACAAACGGTCTATGGACTTTTTCTAGGCTCTATGTGATTCTTTGTTTTAACGTTTATGTAATTGTTCTCTGCTTACATTAACACAATTTTCCCATTTATTGTTTAAACATTTTTACAAATTAGTGAGTTTAAGAGAGACTCTGATCAGAGTCTGCAACACATCACACACAGACACACACAGCAGCAGCACACCTGAAGATGCACATTAGCACACACACCCATGGGTCTTGGGCAAGAGACAAAGGACAGGACGCTGTCTGTGGAGCCGGTCTGGTAAGACAAAAGGGAGTCGTTCCCAGAGAGGTGCGACCCATAGGGACGTAGGGACGGTCAACAGTCCAGTGGGTGAATATATGTAAATAGTTAGCACAGAGGGAGACGTTTAAATGAGTGGGAAATAATGTGATTTGAGCCAAATCTGTAGACCTTGTTGTAAATAATTTGTTATTTTCTCTTAAACTTAGTGATAGGCTGCAAGTTGTTGAGTGTGGATATGAGATGTACAGTGCACGGTACATCTCATACAGCATCTTAATGACGGAAGCACATTTTAGATCATAGGGCAGTACAGAATGGGAAACTTTGTTACAGACCATCATCCTGTAATGATTTTATCAACAAACCATACAAACATGTAACTATATATGATATATTGATAATCTACCATTTTCATTAGGAATACATGAATGTTCTAGGTCACTAACAAACCATGAGTTGAGTTTTGAGTTCACAGGTAGAGAACGCAGGTAACAAACCCCCGAAAGCGGCTGCAGCCCTGACGACTGAGGATGCAAATGAAAGTCCAATTGTGATGGAAAGTCACAAAGACAATGGTGAACTGACTGTAATGGTGGGGGCCCTCAGTGGGCCAACAGATGGAGGAAGCAGCGAACGGATTGGTAAGATGCAGAAGTCAAAGGTTGCAGACAGCTGACCAACAGGAGGGACTTAGCAGGTCTCCCAACAACAACAAACGGGATAAGCATAACTATTTTTACAGGGGTTCTGTTGAGAGTAACATGGTCTCAGAGTCCCGGATCAGAATTCGAAAACCACACACACTGTTTGAATGCAAATATTCTGTGTATCATGCTTTAATCATTTTTCTATATCATTGCATAGGGACTGTTGTTTTCTTAATTTCTGTTTTTCAATTTAATGGAAGAGCTCGCCAGCCAGCGTCGAACTTTGAGACAATGCAAAGAAGTCTGAAGCTGACCTGATGCTGATTATGACACATTTATTTTGAGACATGGGTTAAAATAACACATGTCTCAACAGGAGGGATGTAGATATAGAAATATTTTTCCAAATTGAACGATGGGAAAACTTAACAAAAGAAGAGAACCAACACACACACACACACACACACACACACACATACACACACACACACACACACGCACACACACACGCACACACACACACACGCACACACACACGCACACACACACGTAGGCACCCCATTGTGCTTCTCTATTCAACAGCTGACCAGGGAATCCTGATCTTCCAACACCTCGGATCCCCCGATCAGTCTGATCACAGGACCTGCAAGATTCTCAGGATCAAGAAGAGAGTGGATCTCAATCACACGTCAATGACGACCACTACGCGTCGCCTGACCAAGCCTTTGATAACAAGAGGAAGTTTACACTCATGCATAATCCCACAAACACTTTAGTTTTTGTACAAGTTATTACCACACAACTTTCAGATTAAGAAAAGGGACAGAAACCCCTCATTTAAATCCATGCTAAAATGATTGAGATATACGAGTAAATACACACGGTTGATATTATTGTGAGAACAAGAGATCAAGGTTCTTGATTCATAATGTCCAAACATTTCCCTGATATAGAACTATACAGTAAATAGACATATTCACATTGAACATCTGGTCGGACGGTGAAAGAGATTCACCTTTCCGTTGAGTTGTACTTACTAAGGTAACAGTATTGTCCCGATTAAACAAAACATAACTATAGACACAGTGAACAACAGACAGGAATGCATCACCAATAATTGATAAACTACATTAACCTAAAAGCCACATCAGTAGAATGGAAGCTATGGGAATACCTGGGGGGGTCTAATGTGTTTCAAGTCACACACAGGATCTAGAAGACGCACCTCTACCCCTGCTGGAGCAGAGAGACATGACACACAAGAGGAGAGACCACCTGTCAACAACCTGAGCGGCGCCAAAGGAACCGACCAGGAGGAAGCATCAGGACGGACCACAGCAGAACCAGCACCGCAGAGCCGGACCAGAAGCAAGACAAGCATCGTTCTAGGAGAACCAGAAGCAAGACTAGGACCGATTCAGAAAGGGTCCAAGCAACCTTCCAGTCTCCCTTTTGAGGGACAGCACAGTTCCAAGACCACCTCACACTAATGGGGGACATTGACAGCCCAGCACAGACATAACCTCAGACCCATTGGGTCACATCAGAGCCATCGATTTCCAGTACAGACACTCCCAAGTTTCCAGGCCCCTCTACAAACACTGCCCCATGGACAACAACAACCATTGAGCACAAGAGATCCTGAAATGGTCGAGAAAACACCCGCACACACAAATGGAGGTGAATCACTGCTGAAAGCTCTCACTGAAGAACCAGCAGAGAACAGTGACATTGACAACCGCTACTCAGGTTTATTGGACTCATGATTTAGTAAATACAAACAATTGTTTATTTCTGTGATAACAGTCTCCACTATGGCCAGCATTCTATTCCTAGGTGGATGCTGTTGCATCCTCTGCATCAGGACTCTTATCATTAGAATCATCAGAGAAGACCAGCCCCATGATGCCATTAGGTTTATTAAATTAATGTGTCCTGTGTCAATTTACACTGTACACATGACATCCGTGATGAAATGTTAAATCCTGGGAGAAGATCTTTCAATCTCTCCGACAGATTTCTTCCTCGTTTTATTCCCAAAAAGGGTTTTCGAGGGAGTTTTTGTTCTGTGCCAGGTACAAGTTAACAAGTGGTGTCCAGAGGCACATCTTATGATTAGAATGTTTAGGATCAAGCGTATCATATTGGATCGAACGTTATGCTAAACAAATAGAGACGACACATCTGACAAAACTGAGGAATTTGATGAACCGATCCCTCTGATTGGTTTTTACACCAAAATTGGTGTAAACGGATGGATTGTAGGATATTAGAAACAAATTGACGATCCGGTTCATAAAATTAATAAAAATGCATATAGTGTACACCAGAATACAGACATGATTCTGAAACTGTGTAATCAATAAAGCAATGAGAATATTGTAAAACCACTGTAATTCTGCAACTGTAATAGAATAATATCGATGCAGTTATGATTGTATTTGATGTAATGTAATCAACTGGAATGCATGCATGTAATACTTGAACAACAACTGATATTGACAAAGGATCATTCGAAATCCCGAGTTACATTGAACTCACCAGAAGACTCCCAGAGGTGTGGACACTGACTTTCACACCTTTAAGCATTGTTATAAATACCTGTAGGAACCATTGTTCTGGAGTTCGCTGGTGGAGGCAGCAGACGGGCACTAGGGATGGTCAAAGGACTGACCTGGGGCCTGTTGGTCGCTGAGACCAGCGGCTCCTCAGCTGAGATGTTCTTTTTACCGCAACGCCATCTCCTTTATTAAATACATTTGATTTTAACCTTTTGATCAGCGATGACCTCTGTCCGTCCGGCCTTTCTTCATTTTTGAACACAACAGAGGCCTTGAAGCAGTCTGGTACGTGGCATGTCTCCAGGGAGGTGTCAGTGAACAACGGAGACAGCTGGTCAGCACAATGCTTCAGGGTGTGAGGGGAGACTGAGTCCGGACCGGCTGCCTTACGGGGATTTAGTCTTCTAAAGAGCCGGTTAACGTCCCCTGCTGGTGGGGGAGGGGAAGGTGATATAGATGAAGAGGCGTGATCACCTGATGGGCTGGGGGAGGGAGGGGTGGGGGATGGGATCAGGACATTGTCTTTCAAATCTGCAGTAGAACTCATTCAGCTCGTCTGCCAGGCGGAGGTCATTCATGGAGTGGGGGGTTTTTGGCTTGTAGTTGGTGAGGTGTTTGAGGCCTCTCCAAACCGAAGCAGAGTCACTTGCTGAGAACTGTTGCTGTTTCTCAGAGTACAGTCGTTTAGCATCTCTCACCAGAGGCAAAATACAAGTTTAGCAAGGCATCTTCTGCAACATCACTCTCTTTTAGTACACTCTCATGTACGTGGTTCACCATTTTTCTTTATTTTTTGGCTACACCTGTGTATTTGCATGTCATGCCAATAGAGCAGAAAGGCAGAAAAGGAAAGAATGATAAAGAGAGTAAAAGCTCAGATCTTGACAGCGGTGTGTGTGTGTGTGTGTGTGTGTGTCTGTGTGTCTGTGCGTTTGTGTGTGTGTGTGTGTGTGTGCGTGCGTTTGTGTGTGCGTGTGTTTGCGTGTGTGTGTGCGTGTGTTTGTTGTGTGTGTATGTGTGTGTGTGTGTGCGTGTGTTTGTGTGGTGTGCGTGTGTGTCTGTGTCCCTGCTGAGCCCAGCAGTCAAGGGAGAGATGAATAGACAGTTTCTATCGACTCTTTCTCTCCTTCCTTCCGCTCTACACACTATTTCCTTCCCCCGTCTCTCTCTCTCTGCTTATTTAACAAAAGCCAATAGACATAATCTCTTTTTGTTTTGTGCCTTCTTTCTTCCTTTTTTCTACAATCTTTTGTCACGGGCTATTCCTCTGATATTTACCCGTGCCGTTTTCACAAACACAAACATACTAACATTTGCATATGAGCATAATTCAAACAAGAAAACAGACACACTCACCCTCCCGCTCACCGCTCTCCTCTTGCTCGCTGTCTTTCTACTCCTCTGTGAGACTCTTTCTCTCTCCCTCTCAGCCTTGCAGCTGCTACGTGGTCCCGCCTCCCCCCTCCACTCCTCCTTCCCCTCCCTCTATCACCCCTACCATCCTACCTCCTCTGTTCTCTTGTCTCTGTCGCTCCTTTCTATTTTTCCATGTTCTCTGCTCGGCCGTCCCTCCTCTCTCTCACTGTGCTCACTGTCGTTTTCTTCTCTCCCTTCATTCTTCATCCCGTTTCCTTTTGGCTCACACTCGCCGTGCGGTGAGGGTTGGTTGGTGGGTCAGAGGGGGGGAGCAGAAAGAGGAGAAGGAGGGTTTAGGGTGATGACGGGGAGGGTGGGTGTGTGGTTTGTGTGTGGTGTGTGTGTGTGTGTGTGTGTGTGGTGTGTGTGTGTGTGTGTGTGTGTGTGTGTGTGTGTGTGGTGTGTGTGTGTGTGTGTGTGTGTGTGTGTGTGGCGACAGTGTAGCGTTAACCCTCCATCTGTAGTGAATGTGACTGCATAATTCACCTTTGTTCTTGTTTTGTTGTACACGCAATTGCGACTGTTCCGGGACCACGGTCCCTTCACACATCCATCATTCTGTCTCCCCGCTAGTCAGCTCTGTCTGCTTCGGGGACAGGGGTGAGGGTGGGGGGGAGGGGAGGTTGCTGACAGTGACCTTTGACCCTTCACCTCTGACATCTGCGGCGCAGGACAGCGGGAGGATGGATGGCAAAGCACACAACAGCCCTAAATACAAATTAAGACATTTAACTCCCTTTAGGAGTCTTTTTTTTAATGTCCCAACTGAGTGATTAAACACAACTAAAATGGTCGCGCTAGCAGCCCAACAAGGCGCTAATGCTCGATGCCCAATGGAAGACTACGCGATGCTACCGTGCGAAAATATGAACGTCTGGGCCGAGGACCATGTTGTCGTTTATAGGACGTCTCAGACTTATCAGACTTAATTTTCACCTGCTTCAGCTTATCTGTGCTTTAGGCTAGCAGCTAGTGTTAGCATAACTACTGTTAGCATCTGTAAGCACAACAAATATAACAGTATAATGTTGCTAACAAAATAGCAACAAATAGCATTTTAGCATTAACCCCAAAAGAGTAGCAAGAGGTGTGTTCAGGCCGAGCGAGGCTAACTTTAGAGGATGACTGTATGCAAAGTCAATGCAAAGGAGTGAAATGTTGGACAGATGTTATAAAGCACAAGGTCAGCAAAAAAAAAAACTCCAGTTGGAAATGTTTCAGTTTTAGCAAACACACTCGCAGAGATCCTGGTAAGTTTTAATATCCGTCTAAGATGTCAAACAAACACACACAGTCCCACTTAGGTCAGCGTGCAAGTGCTAGTAGACACGAAAGCAACAACATGTGACGTCCTGCAAATAAAATGTGTGGAAGGTTTTACATAAAATTTGACGTTGTTTAGGCTTAACTCCCAATTTACAGCCGTGGCTGTGGTTTGAGCTAACTGTGTTAGCATAAGCTACTGATGTTCAGGCTAAAATGTGACATTTAACTTGTCAGCATACTAATGCAAGCATGTTGCAGTTACAAACATAATAAAATGCAACATGAAATAAACACCATAGTTCAGCATCTTAGCATTAATTGATTATCAATTCATTATATCTATAGCTTAAATATATGTAGCGCCCCCTAGCCGTCCTGGCTATTTGAGTGGAGTGCGCTGCCCGAATTCTTAACTGTTTCTCTTTAATTAATGCTAGGTGACTACAATCTGCTAACCATATATTTAAACTGTCAACACACATCAAACAGCCCGACACCAAATACAGTAATAAAACAAACACACACCCCTCGTCGTCCTCACGGTGTTGGCGAGGTGGGCGTGGGGCCGTCGTCCCGCGTCTTTTCTCGCGGGGTTGGGTGATCCAAGTCCGGGAACAGATACGGACGGAGTCGCCGGGTTGGCTACTCGCTGGCGGGGTTTGCGAGGCGGGACTTGGGGTGTCGTCCCTGCGGTCCACCGCTGGGATTAGTTATCCGCGTCCAGGGACTGATCGTGGACTCCGTCACCGGGTTGACTACTCGTCCACTCTCTCTCTCTCTCTCCCCTCTTTCCTCCGCTCCCTCGAACTCGTCCTTTTTCGCTCTTTCCCCCAAACTCTCCCTTTTTATCCCGTCCCGCGTCTTTCTCTCTCGTCCGGAACCTCTCTTCCACGTCACTTCCCCTCCCCTTTTTTGGGGCTATCGTACCTCTCCACCAATACAATTTTTTAAACAAACAGGATACATTAGTTACGTCACAAGGGTAAACATCCACAAAACACCATCATCTCCGACCCCACACACTTTTCCCACAGGGCTACATATATATCATGCATTTTGGCTTTTAGCCAAAGTCAGGAGTACAATTAATTCAAAACCACTCATCCACTGGCAACCGTTATTGTCTGCCCCATATTTCCTTTTAATTCATCAAATTTTCTATACAAACTGTATTTTACAAAGGGCCAACTGACCATCCTGTTAAAAAGTGCCACCAACCTGCCGTAACTAAAAATATTCCTACGTACGCCAGAAACTAATGAAACTACCAGCTTTGCCAAAATGTAAATCCGGGTGTGACTACATTCACACACTAACACACTCACAAACGCACTGTGCTCTGCATGGTGTAATTGATATAGGACATGCTGAGGCTTGTGTCTTTGACACTTTTTTTGTGTCTCTCGCTCTCTCACTTTCACTCTCTCTTTCTCAAACGCACACAAAAACAGACAAACACCGACTACACAAGGGGACTGTGAGGACAGCAGGGGGGGGGGAGACCTGCTCTGCCCCATCACCTCATTAAAAAAATCACATGTGTGTGTGTGTGTGTCTGTGTGTGTGTTTTAAGAGGCGGGTCATTAGTACAGAAGAGGAGGTTGCAGCACACTACCTACTCATTAACACTCATCAGGTTGGCATGTCTGTGTGTGTGTGTGTGTGTGTGTGTGTGTGTGTGTGTGTGCGTTCTTGTGTTGGCTATTGTGTTAGACATCAACATGACTATCCTAAATTATGTTTACGAACAGCTACCCAACATTATGCCAACAATGTTGGCATGAAATCACACACACACACACACACACACACACACACACACAAGTTCTCTTAATGCAAAACATGCTCTATTTAAGTTTTATTATATTATTTTTGGACTCCTACTGCTGATACTAATCGCAACAACAGCTACTGTTGTTGTTGCTGTTACAATAGCTGGCAGACTTTCTTTTAAATTCCTTTGACAAGCACACGCGCTCCAAGATGGAGAGAACGAGGGGTGGAGAAGACGTAGCCAAAAGTTTTACAGCCTCTTAAACTTGTCTGTAATAGCAGTCAGAGTGGCGTCGACACAGCAGTCTTCAGGGTTACTCCAGGGGCCGCAAAATGGCTTTACAAGCTCCGGTCACTCTGCAGCTCGCACCGAAACACTTAACACTTCCTTACGATCCATAAACAACGAGCACACTCTCGCATCTCACACACTCTCAAACACAGAAACAGGCATGAAAATTACTTTAAACAACAAAAACACACGTGCAATGACGGGCACATTGATCAAGATTGTGCGTCACAAAACATGTGCATGTGACCCCTCTCGGGACCAAGCGGCCAGCACGCGTTTATGCTCCATCAAAAACGGGATGGCTCCTCCTCCTCCTGTTGTGTTGTGTTTCGTTCTCTCCTCCCTTGAACTCCCTTCACTCGCACCTCCTCCTGGCTGCTTGTTGTCTTTCAGTGACCCCTTTTTCAATGTCTCCAACCGGGCTACTCGTCTACAAGCATCAGGTCAGATATAGAAAGAAGATATAAATAAAAGCTGTTTTTGGACCCTTACACTTTTCCTCAATATCTTTCATTTGTCTGGTCATTACCTCCTCACTGTCTTTTTCAGCGTAACTCGACAGCGTCGCCCATCACTGCATTGACGTTTCTCTCCTCCGGGTCACGGTTCTCTCCTGCAGCGCTTTGCTCAATCTCACCTCTCGGTCACGGAGACGATGCCAAAAGATTAAACAAACCGAGGCAAACCGGTCTTCCCTTTGTCTCCGTTCTTGTTTCCGGCTCCTGCCTGCGTCTGACTCTCGTCCGCAGGTTGTGTGAGTGAATGAGTGTGTGTGTGTGTGTGTGTGTGTGTTCAGCACTGATGGTGTACACAGAGGGTCATGTCAGACAGTTGACAACCACAGTTCCCCCTCCTCTGGCCCGCGGTCGGCTCTGCTTACCAGGTGCCGACCGCGGCGGCTAGACCTCAACCATCTGAACAAACATAGGAGGGGAGGGTGTGTGTGTGAGAGAAGGACACACGCAGACGCACACTTGTTGCACAAAGGTGTGCAAAGACAAACAGGCCAGCAGATGCACGTAGATGGGCCCATTGGGAAGGTGTTTGGTAAGTATAACGTGCAGGGTGTAATTGAGGCGTGCGCCGCGAAACATCCACCGTAAACAATGATGCATTCGAAGAGAGGTTTGGGTCCGCAAATTGTAGAGGAACTGGTACTGTTGTCTCTTAAGAAATCAAGCTTACAGATTTTGATTTCTTGCATTAATTCTCTGTAAATTACCAGAGTATAGATTCAACAGGAGCAATGAGGTATAGCAGCCTTGGCAGTTGATTTATTCCTTTCATCACCTGCGTCGTCTGTCGATGCGTGTAAAGGCTACGGGACCGCCAACGCTATCGCTCCTGTAACAACACAATGTGCTTTGTGTTTGCACGTTGTGTTCCACCACCGCTGCAGATTCATACTACAGGTCATGTGTTGTTGGTAATTAGAAACACTTTAGGAGATCATTTTTTAAATTTCACAACCAAGTAGCAAACGATCGCCTTATTATATATATAATGCAATATGAAACTATATATTTAAGTAAATGAAGGCTGTTTTTTAACTATGTTTACAATGAAAACTGTTTTTGAAAAGGCCCTTATGGTGACATTGACTGACTCCTAAACCGATCACTGACAGGAACGATATTTGAACCTCCACAAGCCCTTAAACTGCTATGGGGATAAAAATAAATGAACAATTTCCCAACTGTAAAGTACTATCTTCTCAATAAACCACTTAATCAATTGTTCTACTAAGGAATGTAGATATAAAGGAAGGATTCATCATTCAAGTAACAAGGGGACATCTTTACTTGTTTTGTTTAGTCTGATCTATGGTCAATAACCATGGGTATATACAATATACAAGAAAAGTAGCAAATCTTAATAAATTACCATAATATATGTGATTAACCAATCAGTAGCCTTTTAATCCCCTGTCAATGGACTACGAGCTTTGGCTCTAATGCCCAAACGGCGGTTTGTTTCTGGCCTTCCAGAAACAAAAATATGATCGTGATTCATGTTCATTAACTTCGAACAATAAACTAAACCGACAATCAAATGGTTTAATAAGTTAAAATACATTTTAAAAATAAAACACAGGGGTTAAGCTGAAGCCACGGAGGCTATGACCCGAGTTTATAGTATCCACATGAGGAGGAGGTAGCTAATTAAAGGGATTGGAGGTTTACTCAGTAACCCCTGCTGAGTAGCTGGTCTGCGGCGGGTCAGGAGCGGCACTTGGCGCATAGAGCGCGCGCGCGTGTGTGTGCGTGTGTGTTTGTTGAACTCCACCTGCAGGCTGTGTACACACACAAAAGCGACTTGATCCGCTTGACTGCGGCTAATGCGCCCGGCGGCATCTGAGCCAAACAATACCGTCGCTGTCAAAGGTCCCGGATTAAAGAGCGACTCCCAAACTCCCCTGGGTGCCGCCAGACAAACCATTACAAGGTGACTGGGCGTTTCAAGTCTTTCTGGCCAGTTTGGTTCACTGGGAGCAAAAAAGGAGCGGTGTGTAACTATGGGGCGCCGTTTGTAAAATGTTGCACGTTCTAAACAAAAAAGCACGACAATATTCACATGTCACTTTTTCAAACATTCAGAGAGAAATTCATGTACATTCATGCAACAACTTTTCCAATACCTTTTTTATTTAACAACGTGTTACTGCCAAAACATTATCCTTAGAAAAGTTATGGCATGAATGTACATGAATTTCTCTCTAAATGTTTGAAAAAGTGACATGTGAATATTGTCGTGCTTTTTTTCATATGATAATGCTAAATGTGGAAAAACTGCGCAGGATTTTAGAACGTGCAACATTTTACAAACGGCGCCCCATATGTAACCGCGGACAAGTCGGACGAGAAAGATGACATACAACGAATCACCTTAACGCGCTTCGCCCTCTGCGGCTGCGTCAAGACGTCCGTGCTTAAGGGAACAAACAGGAAGTGATTGTTTCTGGTTTCAGAATAAGAGCACGTCCCTGACGTCAACATAGACTGTTCTACGTGGACGTATTAAATAAACGGATTACGCAAAATTATATTGTGCTTGAATTATTCTTTTCAAAATGGAATTTGGTCCAGCTATGAATCATTGTGACCGCAATTAACACTTTATTCTGAAAATAAATGACCAGAAGTTGCTTACTCCTCTTGGCTTGACATTGTTCGTCAAGCTGAACCAGTTTGTCTCTTTACATGCAGTATTGTCGGTTGATTTAATTACACACTTCAGACTTTGGCTGTTGTAGTGTTCAGCAGTTTATCTAAAAATAGACTCGAAAAGAAAAGTGGAATTTCCCCTCCTCCAAAAGTGACTGCCGACAGCTCAACCCGAAACTGCTGCCTGAGCACCAAATCTAAGATCATTAAATATTGTCAGTTAAAAGGAGATGAAAGCGTCTTAAGGCGGTCTCCTCTCAACTCCCTCCAAGCTATAATACTGTCACAATCTAACAAACCAACCGCGAGGTAACTTTAAAAGCAGATCGCCTACGCATCACTGAATGACCTTATCGTTCCGCACAACAAAGCAACCACCGATAAACTACACGAAACACACAACTTACCGATCACCGCAGAAAAGACACCCCGCGGGTCCTGCGCATCCTTAGACGCGTGAGCCTCAGTGGTTTTAAGCAGCCGCGTGATCCCCCACAACCAGCACCGACGTGATGATGCGCGAAGGAGAAGGACAACGCGTTAGCTGTCCTCAGAGAGAGAGACAGAGAGACAGAGAGAGAGAGAGAGAGAGAGGGAGGCGGGGTAGGGGAGGGGAGGGCGAGCACCTGCTCCACTCGTGCTCTAATTAAGCGTTTTGAGTCATGCTGAGAGACATCTGAGAAAAAATGATGTGGTTCTTAAAATGCTTCACTGTCTTCCAAAGGCTGGCTTGTAACCGTGTCTCTGGTGGCACAAAATCAAATTATTTTAACTTTATCTGAGCTTTGTTGCGTAAAACACATATGGCATTGATGGCACATGGTGAGGTGTACTAAAATTAATTAAGTTGCCTAAAATAAAAGCGAAACCTTAAGGTTAATCATCTGATCCATTACATATCTATTTATATATACATCTATATATCTATATTATATCAATTGTAACTTCAGCCTTAGTAAACAAAGCAGTTCAAACAAAGAGTATATATAATTATAAAGAAAAGAAGACGGAGGGATTTTTCTTCCTTCTCTGATCAGGAGTATGCTAATGTTACATCCTAAACCGTCAGGGACAAATAATTCCCCCTGCTTCTAAAGTCACTAACAGGTAATAACATGAGGTACCAGGTAATACCATGTTTATTACCACTCATCTGTCATAAGCTCACTCAGCCTGCTTCATTTGGTCTAATATTTCAGTATCTCCCCTGGGCTTCTGTGTCTGTCTCCTGGTCTCTCTCTTTCTTAATCTCCACGTCTCCTGAGCAGCTGCTCCATTTTACAGCTATTTAGCAGCTGTTTTGCATCTATTTGCGCTTCCGAGTGCAGATTTACCTTCTCCATCTTCTTTCTCCTTCTCACTTTTTATTTCTCTCCCTCCCTTTCATCTCTTCCTCTTGCATTTCTAAGAAGCCAGACGGATAGAACCAACCGGCCTTGATGTTTTCCTCAATAGATAAACTGTCTCCTTCAAGTTTTTTTTCCTGAGATCCACTCAGTGATAAGGATACACACACACACACGCACACGAAAACACACACAAAAGTACCCATAAATACAAACTGGAGGCATGCACTCTAATAGAAAAAAACACATGCGCGCAGATAAGCGGCCCTCTGCTTCCTTATTTGTCTCTATGGTACTGAAAGAGGTGGTGAAAAAGGAAAAAGTGAGGCTCTCCTATGATCCCCAAATCCCTTGTACTCAAACCTCCAAAAAAAGGTGAAGGGGAGTGAAAAAAGCATGTGTGTGTGTCTGCTGAGACTAGTGGGACTAGCCTGACATGATTTATGGTCTGGCTGCGTACTGCAGGCAGACACTCTCAGTTTTCTCTGAGTTGGGGGTCTCACCTCCATCTTTTGTGACCTTTACGCACTGTGTGTGTGTGTGTATATTTTAGAGGAAGGTAAACTGTAAAACGTACACATGAGCTCAACTGTGTACATCTGCAGGTGCATGAACGAGAGGATGAACCTCATCACACGTGTGATGCTCTGTTTGTTTTATGGAGTGTGTGTGTGTGTGCGTGTGTGTGTTTGTGCGCTGTGTGGGGGTCAAAGCGCACAGCGGTGTGTGTGTCCTCTGGGTGGGTTGTACTTGGCGGACTGGAGGATCCCCCATTAAGCGGCGTGTAAAAGAGGCCAAGCACAGAGGCCATTATGAACTCCGACAGTAATAGCTCCAGGAGTCTTACCGCCTCTGGAGACCTGGTCATTAGCCTATTCCTCTCTCATAAGGCCCTCACACACATCACACACACAAGCATACACACATCTGTATGCAGGCGCAGCCACACACAAACACGCAAGCACATCCGCGGCTGGTTTCCGTCTCGGTGTCTGTCCGTTCATATTTGGTGAGAAGAGTGAAATATTGGGGGTTCTGCTGCAAGAACAGTCCTCCAAGACATCCGCAGATGTCTTCAAAAACAGATGCACATAAACACGCACACACCATCGGACGCATACACACACTCTTTTCACACACAGATGCTCATTTACAAAAGCAGCGAGGCATAATATCAGCCATGAACCCAAACTGCTAATTATTCAAATGTATTCCTCCTTCTACATCTAGTGAAAGTGAGACGCTGTAGGAGCCTCTCAGCTCTGGTCAGGTAGGAGATTACACACAGAAACACCATCGCACACAATGACGCCATGGCTGGACGAGCATTATAACTAAATCCACCTCCTGAGCATTTAATGAAAACACACACACACACTCTGTGGCTAGATTTATTGGCAAGTCAGACAGAAAAGACAAACTGCTGAGGCAACAGGGAGGTGAGCACCCCCTTTTTACTGAGGCAGCTGCACACACACACACACACACACACACACACACACACACACACACACACACACAGACACGTATGCACTATACAGTGGTATTCCCAATCACCGTGCACAACCAGGTGCACGCACCACATGCAGCACACACACACACATCAGTACAGCATAACAGATTTACTGTATCACCAAACACACATGCTGTGGGTGCATGTATCTACTTTCACCTCTGCACTGCACGTACATGAAGTATGTGTTTTGATAAAAGTGTGTGTGTGCATGTCCGCAGACACACACACACACATTTACAAGTTTTTACATTCACAGTCATGTAGAGTACATTGTGTTCCAGCACACACAAAGCAGAGGGAGTTAAGAAAGAAGAGATGCCTGGGGACGGAGACACACTGGCTAAGGTGATGCTGGAGTCAGTCACGGTGTCCTCTGGCGTAACGCGCAAACACACACACTCCCGCACACGCACAAACACACACAGTGCTGCAAAGATAAGCACTAATCCTGTTTATTACCTCCTCCCTCTCTACACACTCTCTCTCTCTCATTTCCCCCCTCGCTTCTCTTATTTTTCCTGTCTCTCTTCCTCAAGCCTATTTCAGCAACACACACACACACACACACACACACACACACACACACGCACACACAATGTCAGTTTACTCCTGTGATGTTGGTTGGCCCGGGGCTGAGACGAGGAAACGGGGAGGGGAGTGTTGATGTGCGCTGCTCTTTTCCAGCTCCAGCTCTGTTCACGTCCTGCAGAGGGAATTACCTTCCTTTGTCTGTGTTAAGGGGCTGCTGCCTTTACAATCTGTGCAGCGGATACAGTGGCAGGCGTGCGTGTGCGTGTGTGTGTGTGTGTGTGTGTGTGTGTGTGTGTGTGTGTGTGTGTACCGCTATATTCCTCCAAGATCCAATGTCTTTAAAAGGACATTTTGGGAGTTGAGGCTTTGAAATCAGATGTAAGGTCAGAGTTGAAGTCGGTGGCAATAATGCAAATGTGACGTTCTGGGTTTTTTGATGGTGTGACAATTGTTCCGTTGTCCTTCATTTTTCGTGTAGTTACATTTAGATTTTTTTAAATACTTCAAGGACTTCTTGACCTTGGAAACATCATTGTAATCTTTTGACAATTTCTTTGTGAATGAAATATGAATATTTTCTATGATAATGTTAATTACTTAGTTACTTGTGGAAGTTGCATTTGGAATAAAAGGCAATTCCGCGAGTTGAGAACACCAGCGCGTGTCTCGTTTATTTTTACCACAACAAACTCTAAAGAGTGCAATGACAGTCGCAATTACGTGTACAAAAAAAACGAGAACAAAGGTGAATTATGCAGTCACATTCACTACACACGTCCCCCCAGAATTCACCATAGAAGAAAAATAATCATCTGGGAGGTGGTTGTATTAACCGACCAGAACGGCTGTGTTTCAGAGGGGGTCGAGGAGCCACCACCGTGGCAGGTGTACCACCGTGACACGGGCGTGAGGCGTTGAGTGTGGGAGTGAGGGAGGGACACAGGGGGTGGGCACAGAGCTGGAGGACGCCTGCGTCGTGGGGGCTGGGCCGATTCAATGGGCCTAGCAACGTCTAAATGAGCTGGTTTGAGGCGGTCGATGGAGAGTCGCTCCGTTTTACCACCCATGGCACCGACAGCGTAGTCCGAGGCATCCGAGGTGATGGCGACAGAGGCTGTGGCTGAAGGATGTGCCAGCATGGTGGCCCACGCCAGGGCTGCCTTAGTGTCCACGAATGCTTTGTCCCTGCCCTCAGTCCAGTCCACGGCGTGCGTGGGCTTACCTTTCAAGGCCTCGTGCAATGGCTGCATGAACTGAGCGGCTCGAGGGATGAAATGGTGGTAAAAGTTCACCATGCCAAGAAACTCCTGCAGGGCTTTCACGGTGAGCGGGCGCGGGAACTGTGTGACCGCCTCCACCTTTGATGGGAGCGGGACTGCACCGTCCTTGGTGACTCTGTGTCCTAGGAAGTCAATGGTGGAGAGACCAAACTGGCACTTAGCAGGATTAACAATAAGGCCATGTTGGTTGAGCCGCTCGAAAAGTGCTCGGAGGTGCGACAGGTGCTGAGCTTTGGACGTGCTCGCTACAAGAATGTCATCCAAATACACAAAAAGAAAAGGCAGGTCGCGTAAAACAGAGTCCATGAGGCGCTGAAAAGATTGGGCTGAGTTTTTAAGGCCGAACGGCATCCTTAAGAACTCAAAAAGACCGAACGGTGTAATCACCGCTGTTTTTGGAATGTCCAGTGAGTGCATGGGCACCTGATGGTAGAAAATCACCATACCGGCCAGGTGTGCTGAAAAATCCTGTATGTTCGGGACTGGGTATCGGTCAGGCGTCGTTGCCTCATTAAGCCGCCGGTAGTCGCCGCATGGGCGCCAGCCGCCACCAGGTTTGGGGACGATGTGAAGAGGTGACACCCACGGGCTGTCGGACCGGTGGACTATTCCAAGGCGTTCCATGTTAGAAAACTCGGCCTTAGCAACGGCAAGCTTGGTCGGGTCGAGGCGCCGAGCACGGGCGTAGACGGGCGGACCAGTGGTGGCGATATGGTGTTCCACACCATGCTTCACGGCAGATGCAGAGAAAGTGGGCTGGGTCAGTTCTGGAAAACCAGCCAGTAGACGGTGGAAGTCGTCTGATGGGGAGAGCATGCTAGACAGTCGTATGGAGTCAGCCCCGCTGAGCGTGCACGTATAAGAACAGAACGTGACAGCGTCGATCAAACGGCGGTTCTTAACATCCACCAACAGTCCATGCGCACACAAAAAATCAGCGCCAAGGAGGGGAACAGCGACCTTAGCCGTGACAAAATCCCATCCGAACCGATGTTCTCCGAAGCATAACTCAATGTACCTTGTTCCATACGTGCGGATGGGGGTCCCATTAGCAGTTTCCATCGGGGGGCCATGGCTGTCGGTTACCATGTCCAAACGGGATGCAGGCAGAACACTCCTCTGTGCACCCGTATCGCACAGGAAACGTCGTCCGGAGATGCTGTCACGGATAAAAAGCAGCCTGCCTACGCGGCCGACACTCATGGCCACTAATGAGCGCCGGCCCCGGCGTTTCCCAAACCGCCGAAACTGCATGGCGAGCGGGATTTAAGGGCCTTCGGTCCAAACTTCTTGTGATAGAAGCACAAGCCTGAAGAAGACTGCTGGGGGCCTGAAGCTTGCTGACGACCTGAAGACGGCTGCCGACGAGAAGAGGTTGCTGCGACAAGGGTGGAATCCTCCATTGTCACAATGTTCAGTCTGGGAAAACCATGCCGACGCTGACGATTCCCAGAACTCGGGGAGCTTGAGAGTGACAGCGTTCGCGGTCATGGTCGAGTCGTGTTTGCGAATACTTCAAGCAAACGAACGTCGGGGTCACCAGTGTGGAATTTGGAATAAAAGGCAATTCCGCGAGTTGAGAACACCAGCGTGTGTCTCGTTTATTTTTACCACAACAAACTCTAAAGATGGCGCAGCCCTGTAACCTCACAAGCAAAGGTCTCTATGTCATAAATAACAAAACGTTTAAAGGGGCCGCGATCCCGGAACAGTCGCAATTACGTGTACAACAAAACGAGAACACAGGTGAATTATGCAGTCACATTCACTACAACTTAATGTTAACTTTATTTGATTATTATCGAACTTGTGATCTGTTTTTCTGTTTGAGACCAAAATCGCAATTCTCTCCCTCAATAGTTTACAACTTATCTGTTCTGTGGCATTAAGCAACCTTTGGTGGTTTTGATCTTTTCAGGTGACCTTTTGACATGAAAAGAAAATAGCCGCTCTTATCCATCAATTTTTCAAGTGTTTTTATCGCACTACAATACAAAACAAAAGGACAGACAGGAAAGACAAAAGGACTTTAACTATTTAAGACATTTTAAATAAACACAACCCTTTTTCTCTTTACGTTTCCTGGTCCTCTCACCTTTCCCGTCAGCCACAACTCCTCCCATATGTTGATTCTTCCAGCTTCCTCTCTGTCCTCATTCCTCCCTCCTTTTTCATTTCTCTCCCCTATTTCTCTCCTATATTTGTCCTCTCCTGTAATTTTTATCTTCTCTCTCTCTCTCTCCAGATGGGTGAAAGAGAGAAGCAGCTTGCCGTGGTCAGGCCAATTATTTACATAATTATGATCTCCCACTTAACCACATGATCCCTTACCTAGGTGTGGGCAATTAAAGCCGGCATCATAATGCCCATCATGCAAATACAGTCAAAAGCAAAACATGGTGGCAAGAGATCACCGATGTGCAAACACGTGCACAGTGTGTGTGTGTGTGTGTGTGTGTGTGTGTGTGTGTGTGTGTGTGTGTGTGTGTGTGTGTGTGTGTGTGTGTGTGTGTTTTAAACAGAATGTGGAAACATGTTTGACAGTTTCTTGATTTGTTTGGATCAGTTTTTTCTTTGTACCACACAAAGTCAGGCATCCAGCCACAGCCGATACAACAAAGTGTAGACTCCATTTGATTGGTACTAAAGGGTCAGTCCACCCAAACCTCTTAGTGAAGACAAGCAATTGTCACTGTAGCTTTTGGTTTTATGAGCCATCCACCAACGCACCCCAAATACAGTGTATGAAAATATGTTCACGCTGATCAAAGCATTAAACAATCACATTATATCGTGAAGACTGGATGCTAAAACTCTCGTCAGTAAAAACCGCATGCTAATAAGTAATAAATAAATTATATTAAAATAGTTTCATGTTTGGCTAATTGTGATGGTAATGACGGTGAACTCATTCCAATTCTAATGAAAATCTCAATAAATATCTAACTAAAGGAGCACTGCGGTAGCTGACCTGACCTGGAGAAACTGGAATGTGCAGCAGTGTTGAACTGACAGGCAACATTTCAGAGCAGGATGTAACAAAGACTCGATAAAATGGAAACTATGTGCAAGGCAGGGGGATCGAGAATGTGTGTTTTAGTTGTTCTACATGAACTGACACTTTACAGTCAGACTATATTTGTGTGGCCCGCTTGTTTAGAAAAAGTACATAGAGGGGGTTAATGAGTTGAAGAGGACTGTAGATCACCCCGTGTGTGTGAGTTCACTGAGATGCTGCTAACATGGTGCGGTCAGGTGGCAGACCGAGCCATGGCCCTGATCAACAGGCTCTTCAGTGAAGTACCACCATTGAATGCGTGTCTGTGTGTGTGTGTGTGTGTGTGTGTGTGTGTGTGTGTGTGTGTGTGTGTGTGTGTGTGTGTGTGTGAGAGAGAGAGAGACAGAGAAAAGCGCTTAACCCTGCACCTCACAAGCCATGCAGGTGTGTGCGAGCACATCTGCATCATGAAACATGCAAGCCTAGTCTGGTGGTTGTTGCCATCTAACTGTTGTTAACAGCTCTCTGCAGAGGCTCCTTGCTAACACACACACACACACACACACACACATATAATCAATTATGTTTTGAGATGGTTCATGAACATGCAGATGGTGCAGGACCAGCGGGAGCGGAGGGGGTATCTGTTCTCTCTCTCACTTTCAGCAGTACTTTCAGCATGTGCACGGCCGCGTGTGCGTATGCCCTGTAAAACGTGTGCGTGTGTGGAGTGTGAGATACCAGGAGTTACCACCCCAAGTCAACATCTGTTGGCGTTTATCTACCTCCCAGACCGGCTGCATGTACGCCCGTGTGTATGCGTGTGTGTGTGTGTGTGTGTTTTGCATATGTGTGTATCTGTATGTATATGACACATCAAATCAAAGCTTATGGTTTGTTCTAAATGAATTGAAAAGGCAGAAATGAAAACAGCTGAAATAAATGTAAAATATTGCAAGAAAAATACAGAAATGAATATTAAAACATTGCTGTTAATACAGGCATAAGAACTGCTGAAAATACAGAAATGTGAAGCTAAATTTCAATAGAATTTCTAAAAAATACAGAAGTTGCAGGAGCTTAAATGAATTTAAAAAATACAAAAATTACTAAACCTAAGATGAATAAAAAGAGGTTTTAAATTGTTTGTAGTAATATTAGCAGTAGTATTAGTTACAGTTTTATTTGTGGTATTCGTAGTACTAGCAGTAGAAGAAGTAATAGTAGGTTTAGTATCAATAGCAGTAGAAACAGCTGTACTACTAACACTATTAGCCATAGTAGTATTTGTAATAACATTAGTAGTAGTTGTAGTATTAATAGAAGTAGAAATACTAGTAGTATGGTAGAAGTATCGTTGTAGTAGTACTACTAGAAGTACTAGTAATATTCATAGTGGTTGTAGTAGTATTTGAAAGAGCAATACATATTTCAACGAAACCGCTTCATTCTGAGCTTTATGGTTACGGTACAGATAATCATTGAGGCTTTTATCTTGATATGATGGAATTGGGTGAGGGGGGTTGGGAGACAGAATGTTTGTTATTCAAACTAAGAAGTTTTTAATTGTGGGGGTTGTTGTGGCGCAGGGGTGTGCTGGGAAGCACAAGGTTGGTGGTTTGAGTCCAGGCTGCCCCATGTTACATTACATGTCATTTAGCGGACGCTTTTATCCATAGCGACGTACAGTAAGTGCATTCAACCATAGGGTACAAACTCAGGAGAACAAGAAACAAGAAAGTGCAATTTCCTCAAATAAGCCAATTTACAATTTGCTATAGATGAGTGACGTTACAAGTACAATTTAAGTGCTACAATTTGTTAGTCTTTAGTCGAGGTAGAGTCTGAAGAGGTTTGTCTTTAGTTTGCGGCGGAAGATGTGAAGGCTCTCTGCGGTCCTGGTGTCTTCAGAGAGCTCGTTCCACCATTTCGGCGCAAGGACAGCGAAGAGTGGAGATCTAGTCGAGTGTTTTGCTCTCAGTGAGGGAGGGACGAGTAGTTTTGCAGATGCAGAGCGGAGAGTGCGGGTTGGGATGTAGGGTTTGACCATGTCCTGGATGTAAGCTGGACCCAATCCATTCACAGCATGGTACGTGAGCACCAATGTTTTGAACTGGATGCGGGCTGCCACCGGTAGCCAGTGAAGAGAGCGGAGGAGTGGAGTAGTGTGGGAGAATTTCGGAAGGTTGAAGACCAGTCGAGCTGCTGCATTCTGAATGAGCTGCAGAGGTCGAATGGTGGTGGCAGGGAGACCAGCCAGGAGGGAGTTGCAGTAGTCCAGGCGGGAGATGACAAGAGCCTGAATCAGTACCTGCGCTGCCTTCTGAGTGAGAAGGGGACGTATTCTCCTGATGTAGAGCGTGTATCTACAGGATCGCGTTGTCGCAGTGATGTTGGGAGTCAGGGAGAGTTGGCTGTCTAGTGTGACGCCGAGGTTCTTAGCGGTCAGAGTGGGCGTTAGTACAGAGTTTCCAAAGTTGACTGTCAGGTCCTGGGTAAGCAAATCTTTTCCGGGAAAGAGAAGTAGTTCAGTCTTGTCGGGGTTGATTTTCAGATGGTGGGCGGACATCCACTGAGAGATGTCAGTTAGACAGGCAGAGATCCGAGCCGCCACCTGGGTGTCCGAGTGAGGGAAGGAGAGAATTAGTTGGGTGTCATCGGCATAGCTGTGGTAAGAGAAGTCATGCGAGCGAATGACAGCGCCAAGAGAGTTGGTGTAAAGCGAGAACAGGAGGGGACCCAGCACGGAACCCTGAGGAACTCCGGTAGTAAGAGGACACGGTTCCGACACAGATCCTCGCCAGGTTACCCGGTAGGTGCGGCCGTCGAGGTAGGACGAGAGAAGGAAGAGAGCAGAGCCTGTGACACCAAGTTCCTGAAGGGAGGAAATAAGGATCTGGTGGTTGACCGTGTCAAATGCAGCAGAGAGGTCCAGAAGGATGAGGACAGAGGAGAGAGAGGCGGCTCTAGCAGTGTGGAGTTGCTCTGAGACAGCAAGGAGAGTGGAGTGGCCTACCTTGAAACCTGACTGGTGGGGGTCAAGGAGGTTGTTACAGTGGAGATAAGAGGAGAGTTGATTAAAGATAGCACGTTCAAGGGTTTTGGACAAAAAGGGAAGAAGAGAGACCGGTCTGTAGTTGTTTTCTTCAGAAGGGTTGAGGGTAGGTTTCTTCAGGAGGGGGTTGACTCTTGCCTCCTTCACCGAATTGGGAAAACAGCCAGATAACAGAGCGTTGTTGATGAGACAGGTGAGGAACGGAAGAAGGTCAGGTGCGATAGATTGTAGAAGATGTGATGGAATGGGGTCAAGAGGGCAGGTGGTCGGACGGGCAGAGGTTACTATGGTAAGAATTTGGTTAGGAGAGAGGGTGGTGAAAGAGGAAAGTGAGGGCGAAAGAGGTGAGGTCGGTGTGGCGCGAGAAGTAGGAGGTGGGTTTGAGAAGGAGGAGCGTATGTCAGCTATTTTCTTGGTGAAGTAGTTGACAAAGTCTCCCGGAAGAAGGGTGGAGGGGGGAGGAGGGGTAGGGGGTTCGAGGAGATTGGAGAAGATCGAGAAGAGTTTTTTGGGGTTAGAAAAGGAAGATTCGATTTTGGATTGGTAGAAAGAGCTTTTGGCAGCAGAGATAGAAGCAGAAAACGAGGAGAGGAGAGATTGAAATTCAAGCAGGTCGTCAGGTCGTTTATATTTACGCCATCTCCTTTCCGACGCTCGCATGGTGGCTCTCATGGCACGGACCGGTTGAGACAGCCACGGAGCCGGAGGGGATTTGCCAGTCCGTCGTGTCGTAAGAGGGCAGAGAGAGTCTAGAGAGGAGGAAAGAGTTGAGAGGAGAGTCTCTGCAGCAGCGTTCGGATGCAAGAGTGAGAAGGATTCAGTTGAAGGGAGAGCTGATAGAACAGAGGATGCCAGCGAGGAGGGAGAGAGGGAGCGAATATTGCGACGAGCCGGTATAGAGTTAGTCAATGAGGGAGGTTTGTTAGTTATAGAGAGTGGAAGGGAGTAAGAGATGAAGAAGTGATCAGACACATGAAGTGGAGTTACAGAGAGGTTAGTGGTAGAGCAGTTTCTAGTAAAGATGTAGTCAAGGTGGTTGCCGGCTTTGTGAGTAGGAGGAGAGGGACTGAGTGACAGAGCAAAGGAAGAAAGTAGGTGTAAGAGGTCAGATGACTTCTCTGTCTGGATGTTGAAGTCACCCAGGAGGATGAGCGGAGGTCCATTTTCGGGGAAGTTGGACAGGAGAATGTCCAGTTCTTCCAAGAAATGACCTAAGGAGCCTGGCGGACGGTAGAGGACAACGATGGTTAATTGTACCGGGTGAGTGATTGTTACAGCATGAAATTCAAAGGACAATGGGGTGGATGGTGGTAGAGGGTAGAGAGAAAAGCTCCATTTGGGTGAAATGAGTAGACCTGTGCCACCACCCCTACCAGTGGGCCTGGGAGTGTGGCTGAAGGAGAAGGCGGAGGAGAGAGCGGCTGGGGTGGATGTGTTCTCAGGTGTGATCCAGGTCTCGGTGAGAGCGAGGAAGTCGAGTGACTGCTGGATAGCGAAGCCGGAGATGAAGTCTGCCTTGCGAGTCGCTGACTGGCAGTTCCAGAGACCTCCTGTGACGAGGTGCTGGACATGTGTGGAGCGGGTGGGATAGGAGAGAGACGAGAGGTTACGATAGAGAGTAGATCTAGCCCGAGGCCTGTAGTATCTGCGGGAAGAGATTCGAACAGGCACGCGTAAAGGGGTCAAACACATTATTAAAAATAGCAGAAGAAGGCGCCGCATTCAGCTGCCCCGAAGACTCCCACGAAAGACTCCTTTGTCTTTGTTCTGCTCGTCTTGACTCCCACGAAAGACTCCTTTGTCTTTGTTCTGCTCGTCTTGACTCCCACGAAAGACTCCTTTGTCTTTGTTCTGCTCGTCTTGACTCCCACGAAAGACTCCTTTGTCTTTGTTCTACTCGTCTTCGTGCTGCGAGGATACGCAAACGCTGAAGCTAACGCTGCCCACGATTTCTAGCTAAATACTCCCTCGTTAGTGGAAGTCGGCTGCGGCTGCGCTGGCTGCTCCCCCGTCGTTTAGGAGACAAAAGGTCGATTGGCCTCGACAGAAACTCCTCAAAATGCAAAACACCAATAGCTTGATACCCTAATCAGTGAACAATCACCATGTGGTGTTTTGACAAAATGAGAGTTTAAGGATTCAAGTCTTGTTTGCTTCAGAAGACAAGGCAAAACAGACTTAGATCAGGTCAAAACCTAGCAGAGTTAGGAGGGCACACTGGCAGTTAACTTAATAGTAGAATCTAGAACACAAACTGGCACTAAAAGACTGAAAGAGCTTGAGCAAACTAGCAACCAATATAACTTCAAACAAAGAACTGGCAGTGAGACGACGAAAACTAAAGCAAATCAGCAATCAAATTAACTTAAGACACTAGAATCAACAACAAATTTAGCAGACTAGCTTGGTTTAAAGAAAGAGATACTTAGTCCGATTTCAGGTCGCCTGGATGTCTGGTGGCCTTGTAGAAGAGATGCGAAATGTTCCATGTCGAAGTGTCGCTAAGCAAGACACCTAACCCCTAATTACTCCCCAGGCAAAAATGTGAAAAAGCCATGGGTTTAAAGTGTAACGTAAGTCGCTTTGGATAAAAGCGTCTGCTAAATGACCTGTAATGTAATGTAATGTAATGTAATTAATAGGCCTCATCACAAACATTACAGTAAAAATTCCCTACAAGGGGCTTTTATTTTTAAATTATTGGATTGGGTGGGGTGGGGGGTGTAGATAGAGTGATTAGTGACTCCACTAATGAGGTAAGCAGCTGTGAGTCACAGACAGATACTGCAGCGTGTGTGCGAGTAACCACGGCAACGGCGCACCTATTGGATTGGGTGGGGTGGGTGGGGTGTAGATAGAGGGAGGGAGGGTGAGAGGGTGAGGAAGGGAGGGGTGGTGAGGAAGATAGAGATAGAGAAGGAGAGAGAGAGGAGGAGAAATAGACAGACAGACTGACTGATTAACAGTGAGAAGAGGTCAGGGTGGAGGGGGGAGGGGGGGCGAGTGTCTTTATCATATTGGTCTGTTGACAGAAAGCATAGCTGCGTCATGTGACTCCACTAATCAGGTCATAGGAGCAGCTGTGAGTCACAGACAGATCTTGCACCGTGTGAGCGAGTAACCACGGCAACGACGCACCTGTGCTCATTAATGAGCTGCTGGGAAAGGGAAGACACAGGACAGCGAGTTACACAGAATCCACACCTCAAACAAATGACCACCAGCGCAAAACTATAACAGCTATCTAAAAAATACAACATTTTTACGAGACCCAAGACTCTACCGAACGCATGGATGCGTTTTTATGTCTGTCCGGTAATAAATACGGCTCCGGTCGCAGTTGACAAAACGTGTACCTTCTGTATTTTTTGAGAAATATGTCGGCAGATTTGTATTGGAGCCTATGGGGCTTTTGGCAGAGGTTGTGTCACTCTAACACTTCTTAAGCCAAAACTAAAGAACTCTGGGATTCTATGAACACATAAATCCAATCAGCACAACCATGCCCTCATTAATCTGAAGAAATGAAGCATCAAAAGTGTATGCTTTGGCTGTAAGGACAGAAGTTCCATATTTTTTTAACCAGATTCTGGCGCTGCCTCACACTCTAAGATCTCCGGGTCTCACTCTAGCAGACGCAATACACACTCATGTAAAAGTCAGAAACGGAGCGAAGAACTAGATAAACATAATCAGTTATTATGAAAAAAGTACAATAGATATCAACAAGCAGTTCTTTTCATAAAATAGATGAGACTTGTGTCAACATTTGAAAGTTTAAATGGTGTCTGTAGCTGAAAGATTTGCGAAGCTGAAAAATCTAAAAGTTGAAGCAGTTTAAGAGGATTTGAAAACAATCTCCATTGGAAAACCATGTTAAAATATTAATGATAATTGATTTATATGAATTCAAGCATGAGAGGTAGAAAGCTGAAAAGCTATAGCCCGGAAGCCGGAAAGAAGCTGAACATTTTAATATTTGAACGGTTTTAATAGTTGAAAGTGTGAAGGAGTTAAAAGGTGCCACGGAAGAAATAGAATAATAAGCTGAGATGAATAAAAAGAGGTTTAAAATTGTTTGTAGTAATATTAGTAGTAGTATTAGTTATAGTTGTAATTGTGGTATTAGTAGTACTAGCTGTAGAAGTAGGTTTAGTATCAATAGCAGTAGAAACAGCTGTAATACTAACACTATTAGCCATAGTAGTATTTGTAATAACATTAGTAGTAGTTGTAGTATTAATAGCAGTAGAAATACTAGTAGTATGGTAGTAGAAGTATCAGTTGTGGTACTACTAGAAGTACTAGTAACATGCTTAGTGGTTGTAGTAGTATTTGAAAGAGCAATGCCTATTTCAACGAAACCGCTTCATTCTGAGCTTCATGGTTAAGATACAGATAATCATTGAGGCTTTTATTTTGTAATGATGGAATTGGGTGAGGGGGGGTTGGGAGACTGAATGTTTGTTATTCAAACTAAGAAGTTTTTAATTAATAGGCCTCATCACAAACATTACAGTAAAAATCCCCTCCATGGGGCTTTTATTTTGTAATCATTGGACTGGTGGGATGGGGGGGGGGTGTAGATAGAGGGAGGGAGGGTGAGAGGGTGAGGAAGGGAGGGGTGGTGAGGAAGACATAGAGAGGGAGAAAGAGGAGGAGAATTAGACAGAGAGACTGACTGAGTGAGTGATTGAGAGTGAGAAGAGGTCAGGGTGGAGGGGGGAGGGGAGGGCGAGATTCTTTATCATATTGGTCTGTTGACAGAAAGCATAGCTGCGTCATGTGACTCCACTAATGAGGTCATAGGAGCAGCTGTGAGTCACAGACAGATCTTGCAGCGTGTGTGCGAGTAACCACGGCAACGGTGCCCTTATTGGATTGGGTGGGGTGGGGGTGTGTAGATAGAGGGAGGGAGGGTGAGAGGGTGAGGAAGGGAAGGGTGGTGAGGAAGAGATAGAGAGGGAGAGGGAAGGAGAATTAGACAGACAGACTCGCACAGCATGTGTGCGAGTAACCATGGCAACGGTGCACCTGGGCTTATTAACGAGCTGCTGCAAAGGGCAGACACAGGACAGCGAGTTACACAGAATCCACACCTCAAACAAATGACAACTAGCTCTCTAAAAAATACGCTGTTTGTGCGAGCCCCAAGACTCTACCGAACGCATGGATGTGTTTTTTATGTCTGTCCGGTAAAAAATACGGCTCCTATCGCAGTTGACAAAACGTGTACCTTCTGGATTTTTTGAGAAATATGTCGGCAGATTTGTATTGGAGCCTATGGGGCTTTTGGCAGAGGTTGTGTCACTCTAACACTCCTTAATGCATTCCAACAATAAGTTGAATAAAGATTCGAAGAACAATACTTGGAATGCTTAATGCATTCCAACAATTAAATTAATGTCCAGAATATAGCAGAAAAATAAAACATTTTCTTCACAATTTCCTGAAGCTAAAGTTGTTTGCATTGTATCATTTTGGCGACACCAGCACAGAGAGCCTCCCCACAAACACGTATAAAAAGAGGTCTTACCTGGGAGGTAGAAGTGTGGAGTCTTTAACCCAAACATGGTCCTGGATCACTCCTCCACTGACTGTGAGAAGGAGAGAATCCACAGGAGCAGGGAGGAGAGAGGAGGGGGCGCGCTGTGGCCGGCCGGGTTAAGGAGCTCGTTGTCGGCGTAAGTCATCAGACGGCTCCCTCCTCCGGCACCCTCTGGGCCCTGCGGGTGCGAGGTGTGAGGAGTGGAGAGGTCAGCCTCTGTCTACCTCCCTCCTCTTCGCCCTCTGGATTGAACCTGTGTCGAGCAAGGAGGTGAAAAGGGATCGGAGGGAGATACAGGAGTGCAGCGATAGAGAGAGAGAAGGAGAGGGGAGGGGGGAGAAGAGAATACGCTGCACAAGCTGAGGACGGGTGATAGTGTGCTCATGCCATCTTTGACTAGAGAGCTCGCCTGCGAGGGAGAGCCTGTGGGAGAGTTGGGAGGGTGACAGGAAGGATAGGAAGAGGGGGGAGGGAGTGGAGGAAGGAGAGAGTAGAGAGAAAGAGAGAGTGTTCAGCGTCCTCTCCTCTTTTTTTTTTTGGTCCTGCGCTTTGTAATCCCTTCCTTGTTATTCATTCAGTGGCCTCTTGCTCGTTTGCTGTATAATGATCTGTTTTTCTGTGCCTCTGTGTTCTCTTTTCTCCCTCGATTCTTGCTTTATCCTCCCTCCTTTGCCTCAGTCCCACCACTGCCTGCTCAGCTCATCGAGCACAGGAGAGGAGGGGGGAGGGATAGAAAATAGGGAGGGATGGACGAAGGAAGGAAAAAAGAGGGGAGGAGTATTGTAAGACGGATGAGTGAGGGAGAGATGAATGAGTTTGTGTGAGTGTGCGGTGCACCCGTGTTTGTGTGTGTGTGTGTGCGTGTGTCAGTGTGTCTGTGTGTGTGTGTGTGTGTGTGTGTGTGTTGGTGTGTGTGTGAGTGTGTGTGTGTGTGTGTGTGTGTATGTGTGTGTGTTGGTGTGTCTAAAAAGAGATTGAGAGAAAGAGAAAGAGGGAGGAAGAGAGGCGAGAGAGTGTTGATGCAGTTCTCATTATCAGTAGATTGGACTGGTGCCTGAGTGACAGCTGATTCATCATGGTAGAGAGAGGAAGGGAGAGTGAAGGGGAGGAAAGTGATGATACATCTCAATCAATAAAGCATGAAAACATATAAAGGCTCTAATCAGATACAGTAACTGACTGATCCATTTCATTATTCTCCATAGTTTAGAGTGTTATTTCAGTTTAGCAGCAAGTAACACAGCAAAGTAATTTGACTGTGTGCACCAAAAATAGCGTTTATGTGAAATAATCAAAAATCAACTTTCACAGCTGATACTGATGTTCATGGTGAACGCAAACACATGCACTCATGCATTCATCGCACTGTTGTGTGTGTGTGTGTGTGTGTGTGTGTGTGTGTGTGTGTGTGTGTGTGTTGAAATGATGGAAGGAGGAAGGAAGAAGAGAGGGGGTTAAAACCTGCCCTTAAGCATTCGCTTCACTCAGACACCCTCCTCTTCTCCTCTCTTTTCGGTCCTCTCCTCATTTTCAACCTTCAGTCCCCTGAAAATCAACAGTCTGCTGCTTTGGATGGCAGACATGCTGCTGCATACCATGATGTGACCGGAATATCCACGTTCCGTCCAATCCACGCGCACGTACACATACACACAGCCTCAAAACCGGTCACGTGATTCCCATTGATTAGACAGGCCTCATATGTCTGACACATCACATTAGCTGGGCTTTCCATCAATTACTGTTCAGTCTTGGCGAGCTAACATCCCATCTAGTGTCACCGAGACCCAATTCTTTTAAAGCCACGTTGGAGCTGTGGGCCAAAACTGCTTCCCCCACACACACACACACACACACACACACACAGCACAGAGACAAGCTGCAACACAGTGGAATGATATCCCGTGTGAGGCAATTTCGTGAGGTTGTTCTGTGGTGTCCTGCTCGTTGGTGGTTTAAAGTCAACGGGCACATTTCACAGCGTCTTTTTGCAGCTCGTGGTTTCTGTGTCCATGGCAGCCCGGAGGAACCCGGCTTCTCTATCAATGTCTGCATCTCAGCACGCGAGCACTCATTTTGTCTCGGCCATTTCCTCTCCCAGCGCCACACAGCGTGCGCTGTTGCATGTGCGCACACATTCACGTCCAAGACCGCAGGTAAGCACAGAAGTCTTTTTAAAATGAATTGTTCCTGTCTCACTTTTTCTCTCTTTGTGTTTGACTTTCCTCTTTTCTTCTTTGTTTTTATTTCACCTCTGAACATTTTCCTCATGCATTGTATTCACTTCTCTCCCTCTTCTCTGTGCGTTGTGACAAGGAAGCGTGCCGGTGATAAGATTGATTGTGAGAGTCTCAAAGCGACACCTATAACCTCGTCTGTCATCATCAATGAAGAGAGACTGTTGCAGGACACACTGGGTATCGACCCACGCACCGATATGAACCCAAAATGCACATGTAGACACGCAGAAGGATGCACATAAGGCATGACCACAGGCCCTCACACACCTGCACGATCACACAGACACATACATTTATTCACAATGACTGATAAACCGCTGTTGAAGCAGTTGTGAAACATCAGCAAAACCACAAACTGACATGGGGGCAGACTGGAGAGAAGAGATAAAGTATACAAAGGAAAGAGGGTGGAGAGGGGTGCTAGAGGGTGTGTGTGTGTGTGTGTGTGTGCGCGACTGTCTTGTGGGTGGGATGAAGAGCACGGTTCTCATAAAAAGAAAAGAACAATTTTTTTGTTGTAAATTCTTTTGTGATCACATCTGAATCTGAATCATCAATTTGTTATCTATGTCTTTCTTTCTGTATGATCTGCCTGAGCTGTTAACACCCACGCAAATACATCCGCCAACACACCGCAAACACCCCTGACCTCCGAGGTCGAGACGGTCGAGACCCTTTGGCCTCCAGGGGGTCACGCCCTGCCGCACGGAGCTGGGATCATGTGGGTCAAGAAAGGAGGAGGAGGAGCAACAAACACACAGCGTGATGTGTGATGATTACAGACAACAGCCAATAACGAGCGTCCACCTCTGACCTCATTGCCGTGGAAACGTGAGGGAATGTCTGTCACCGAGCGAGCAGTCTACCTCAATGGGAGGGGACAAAGGGAGATGTGGTCAATGAAATACCAGCTTCACCCGTTCCTCAGTTTCCCTTTTTTTTCTCTTATGAGCTCTTGTTCTGTCTTGAACACAGAAGAATACCCGTCCTCTTCCCCACTTCTCCTCCCCTTTGTCCATTAGCTTCTCTATCATTTGCCTGTCTGATGCATGCTGGGGCAGAATAAGGCTGACACGCCGGCCTCAGCAGCAACCCGGGGGCTGCCGTCAGCACTTAAACACTTCTTCTCTGTGCTGCTTCCCCCGGCTCTCTCCAGCAGACATGCAGCCCTCCAGCTGCTGGCCAGTAAAGGAGAAGATGACAAATAAATGGAGAGAAATAGGGGGTGGGGGGAGGGGGTGACCAGAAAAAGCCCCCGCTTTCATCTTTCTCTCCCTCTCATGTGTTCTCCACACAGCCTCCCCTCCTCATCTCAGCCCTAGTGAGGTCACTGACCCCGAGTGAGTGAGCCTCATTACGCAGTCACTCTGTATCCATTCGCATAGCAGGGGGTGTCTATGTGTCTATATATATCTGTGTGTGCACATGTATGTGTTGACTAGACGAAACGTATATTATTTGTCATTGCTTAAATCACTCTGACGGTTCCAGAAAAGAGGGGTGTCGTTGCCAGGGAGGCGCTGCAAGATTAAAAGATGGTGGATCGAGGAAGAGCAGAACGGAGGATAAAGTGATGCGGAGATGAGGCGACGGGTGGTGGGATGTGGAGAGGGTGGATGGGCGGAGGGTGGCTCACGTTGGATCAAAGATAATTGTCAGTGGAAGTCATTATGCACATATTGTATAGAGAAACCCGAGGACGCTTCCTTCAAACGATCCCTCTCATCCTTTCTTCTCTCCTCCATCATCCTCTTGGTGTCTTCCATACCATCGGGGATTTGATTGGACACTGATGGGTTCACTATGCCCTCGAGGGAGAGAGAGAGAGAGAGGGAGAAAAGTGAGCTAAAATTGCGGGGACAGGAATTGTTGGGTACATGAGACTGAATTCACACCACCATCTGCATTAGTCTGTTACAGAAACACTTACAAATGGTCCAAAAGGCAGCACAATCACATTATGACTTGGCCCCCAGAGGCTCAGTAAAAAGACCCCAAACAGCAGTGCTGCCGAGGTTTGGACTGGCGAACTCGGTCGCTGTGTCTTTGTCCACGCCTTTATGTCTTCATGCACACTGTGTACTTGTGATGGTGCAAACAAACGAGGATGAAATGAACCCTGTGTTTCCACAGCGACCCCCCCACCGTCATCGTCTCCCCAATTGCGGCCCCCGAAGCTCATCACTGGATTCAAGTTGTCTGGTGCCGGTCGGACCGTGAAACTGTCCTGAACACGCCATTCATGCACGCTCACATTGTCACGTGTTACGTGACTGTAACACACGTGAGCCAACGTCCCACCACATGCAGAGCAGCATTGATCAAGGCTGTTAATGGGCCTTGGTCCCAGTGCATCTACACCTCTCTCTCTCTCTCTCTCTATGTCTATGTCTATGTCTCTCTCTCATGTTTATCTGTCTGCAAGTATGAGCTGATCACACCGACACATACTGAATGGGAAATTACTCTGCTGGTGTGGCATTCGTAGTTGTGAGAGTTTTTCTGTGGGTGTTCCTCTATATTTAGTTAAAGCAGTGTGTACATCAGTATATGTCAGTATATGTACACAGTACAACTGATCATTTTAGGCTTGATGTTTCTCTTCATAAGAAAACATTCTTCTACTAAACAACTAAAGGATTTTAAATAATGGTGATGATGGATTGCATTTTACATGTAATTTTTTTAATTGACTGAATATCTTTTGTAACTAGAAAATGCATTTCCTGCTGAAAATGCATTGGAATGCAAAAAGCTGAAAGCTGAAATGAACTTTAGAAAATGACACAAAGTTGAAGGGAATTTGAATACATTTTCTGAAATGACAGATATTAGAAAAGTTGAAATTAATTTGAAATTGCTGAAAATACAGAAATGGGAGAAGCTGAAAGGAATTTCAATAGATTTGCTGAAAAAGCAGAAATGAAAACAGCTGAAATAAATGTGAAATATTGCAAAACAAAACAGAAGTTGCAGGAGCTTAAATGAATTTTAAAAAGTACAGAAATAACCAAAGCTGAGATGAATAAAAAGAGGTTTAAAATTGTTTGTAGTAATATTAGTAGTAGTATTAGTTATAGTTGTAATTGTGGTATTAGTAGTACTAGCAGTAGAAGTCGGTTTAGTATCAATAGCAGTAGAAACAGCTGGAATACTAATACTATTAGCCATAGTAGTATTTGTAATAACATTAGTAGTAGTTGTAGTATTATTAGCAGTAGAAATACTAGTAGTATGGTTGTAGAAGTATGAGTTGTAGTACTAGAAGTACTAGTAATATTCGTAGTGGTTGTAGTAGTATTTGAAAGAGCAATACGTATTTCAACGAAACCGCTTCATGGTTAAGGTACAGATAATCATTGAGGCTTTTATTTTGTAATGATGGAATTGGGTGAGAGGGGGTTGGGAGACTGAATGTTTGTTATTCAAACTAAGAAGTTTTTAATTAAAAGGCCTCATCACAAACATTACAGTAAAAATCCCCTCCATGGGGCTTTTATTTTGTAATTATTGGACTGGGTGGTGTGGGGGGGTATAGATAGAGGGAGGAAGGGTGGGAGGGTGAGGAAGGTAGGGGTGGTGAGGAAGAGATAGAGGGAGAGAGAGAGGAGGAGAAATAGACAGACAGACTGAGTGAGTGACTAACAGTGAGAAGAGGTCAGGGTGGAGGGGGGAGGGGGGGCGAGTGTCTTTATCATATTGGTCTGTTGACAGAAAGCATAGCTGCGTCATGTGACTCCACTAATCAGGTCATAGGAGCAGCTGTGAGTCACAGACAGAGATCCTGCAGCGTGTGTGTGCGAGTAACCACGGCATTGGCGCACCTGGGCTCATTAACGAGCTGCTGCAAAGGTCAGACACAGGACAGCTACACAGAATTCCACACCTCAAACAAATGACCACCAGCGCAAAACTATAACAGCTATCTAAAAAATACGCTGTTTTTACGAGACCCAAGACTCTACCGAACGCATGGATGTGTTTTTTATGTCTGTCCGGTAAAAAATACGGCTCCGGTCGCAGTTGACAAAACGTGTACCTTCTGGATTTTTTGAGAAATATGTCGGCAGATTTGTATTGGAGCCTATGGGGCTTTTAGCAGAGGTTGTGTGACTCTTGGTCTCCGTAGGCCAAAACTAAAGAACTCTGGGATTCTATGAACACATTAATCCAATCAGCACAACCATGCCCTCATTAATCTGAAGAAATGAAGCATCAAAAGTGTATACTTTGGCTGTAAGGACAGAAGTTCCATATTTTTTTATTCAGATTCTGACGCTGCCTCACACTCCTCCGGGTCTCACTCTAGCAGACGCAATACACACTCATGTAAAAGTCAGAAACGGAGCGAAGAACTAGTGAAACATAATCAGTGATTATGAAAAAAGTAGAATAGATATCAACAAGCAGTTTTTTTCATAAAGTAGTTGAGACTTGTGTCAATATTTGAAAGTTTAAATGGTGTCTGTAGCTGAAAGATTTGCGAAGCTGAAAAATCTGAAAGTGGAAGAAGTTTAAGAGGATTTGAAAACAAACTCCATTTGAAAACCGTGTAAAAATATTAATGATTATTGATTTACATATATTCAAGCTTAAGAGGTAGAAAGCTGAAACGCCATAGCCCTAAAGCCAGAAAGGAGCTGAACATTTTAATATTTGAAGGATTTTAATAGCTGAAAATGTGAAGGAGTTGAAAGGTGCCACGGAAGAAATAGAAGAAGATGAAATAAAGAATAGAAGAACAATACTTGGAATGCTTAATGCATTCCAACAATAAAGAATAGAAGAACAATACTTGGAATGCTTAATGCATTCCAACAATAAAGAATAGAAGAACAATACTTGGAATGCTTAATGCATTCCAACAATAAAGAATAGAAGAACAATACTTGGAATGCTTAATGCATTCCAACAATAAAGAATAGAAGAACAATACTCGGAATGCTTAATGCATTCCAAAAATAAGTTGAATAAAGATTCAAAGAACAATACTTGGAATGCTTAATGCATTGCAACAATAAAGATTCAAGACAATACTTGGAATGCTTAATGCATTTCAACAATAATAATATGTTGAAATAAAGAATAGAAGAATGATACTTGAAATGCTTAATGCATTCCAATAAAAATGGCATTCCTGTTCTGGCTGCTTGTGGTGAACCAACACCTGACGGAGACACTAAAACACTCAATTCTCTCCTTCCCTTAAGACCTTTTTTTAAAACTTTTTAACTGTTTGTTGTTCAACAAACTGTTGTTGTTGCCTCTCCATTCATTCATGACCTGTCGAGCCACGACCTTAAACCTGCAACAATGTAGAGCTTATGCAAAATGTTGTCGATATTTTAGTGTTTATCTATACCTTCTAAAAATCCTAAATGTATTTGTAATGGGACTATTTTACTGGGCTAAAAAAATGTAACCATGTCATTATTTAGATTTTACTTCTCATCGCTCCTGACCCCTCTTCATTTTCAAGTTCAAACTTGTAGTTTGTAAGGTCGGCTTTCTGATAAATGATAATGACATCATCGTGGTTATTTTTCATTTCAAACATTGCAGGGTTTTCATTGTTGAATTCTTCCCACTGTGACGAGTTAAATGAACTATGTGTTAATCTGGAGTTTTCCTTTAATTTGTTACCCATGCTTATCTGTCTGTCTTGTCCATCTGTCCATTTATATGTATGACCCACACACACTGAGTGGGAAATTAGCCTGCTGCTGTTCACTGCTCTTTGTGTGTGTGTGTGTGTGTGTGTGTGTGTGTGTGTGTGTGTGTGTGTGTGTGTGTGTGTGTGTGTGTGTGTGTGTGTGTGTGTGTGTGCGTGAGAGAGAGAGAGAGATATGTGTTGCAGTGTGTGCCTTTGTTTGGCCCCGCTCTGTCTACCCAGATGGTGATATCTGGTGATTATCTCTGTATGTATCTCCTCCTCTATCCTCTCGCCCAGTCAGGTCCCACCCTCGCAATGTCACCATCCGTAGAGCCTCATCGATTTCGCTCCACTCCACCCATCCTCTACTCTCCATGAGCATCATCACATTACACTACATTACATTATATTACATGTCATTTAGCGGACGCTTTTATCCAAAGCGACGTACAATAAGTGCATTCAACCATAGGGTACAAACTCAGGAGAACAAGAAACAAGAAAGTGCAATTTCCTCAAATAAGCCAATTTACAATTTGCTGTAGATGAGTGACGTTACAAGTACAATTTAAGTGCTACAATTTGTTAGTCTTTAGTCGAGGTAGAGTCTGAAGAGGTGTGTCTTTAGTTTGCGGCGGAAGATGTGAAGGCTCTCTGCGGTCCTGGTGTCTTCAGAGAGCTCGTTCCACCATTTCGGCGCAAGGACAGCAAAGAGTCGAGATCTAGTCGAGTGTTTTGCTCTCAGTGAGGGAGGGACGAGTAGTTTTGCAGATGCAGAGCGGAGAGTGCGGGTTGGGCTGTAGGGTTTGACCATGTCCTGGATGTAAGCTGGACCCGATCCATTCACAGCATGGTACGTGAGCACCAATGTTTTGAACTGGATGCGGGCGGCCACCGGTAGCCAGTGAAGAGAGCGGAGGAGTGGAGTAGTGTGGGAGAATTTCGGAAGGTTGAAGACCAGTCGAGCTGCTGCATTCTGAATGAGCTGCAGAGGTCGAATGGCGGTGGCAGGGAGACCAGCCAGGAGGGAGTTGCAGTAGTCCAGGCGGGAGATGACAAGAGCCTGAATCAGTACCTGCGCTGCCTTCTGAGTGAGAAGGGGACGTATTCTCCTGATGTTGTAGAGCGTGTATCTACAGGATCGCGTTGTCGCGGTGATGTTGGGAGTCAGGGAGAGTTGGCTGTCGAGTGTGACGCCGAGGTTCTTAGCGGTCAAAGTGGGCGTTAGTAGGGAGTTTCCAAAGTTGACTGTCAGGTCCTGGGTAAGCGAATCTTTTCCGGGAAAAAGAAGTAGTTCAGTCTTGTCGGGGTTGATTTTCAGATGGTGGGCGGACATCCACTGAGAGATGTCAGTTAGACAGGCAGAGATCCGAGCCGCCACCTGGGTGTCCGAGTGAGGGAAGGAGAGAATTAGTTGGGTGTCATCGGCATAGCTGTGGTAAGAGAAGTCATGCGAGCGAATGACAGCGCCAAGAGAGTTGGTGTAAAGCGAAAACGGGAGGGGACCCAGCACGGAACCCTGAGGAACTCCAGTAGTAAGAGGACAAGGTTCCGACACAGATCCTCGCCAGGTTACCCGGTAGGTGCGGCCGTCGAGGTAGGACGAGAGAAGGGAGAGAGCAGAGCCTGAGACACCAAGTTCCTGAAGGGAGGAAATAAGGATCTGGTGGTTGACCGTGTCAAATGCAGCAGAGAGGTCCAGAAGGATGAGGACAGAGGAGAGAGAGGCGGCTCTAGCAGTGTGGAGTTGCTCTGAGACAGCAAGGAGAGCAGTCTCTGTGGAGTGGCCTGCCTTGAAACCTGACTGGTGGGGGTCAAGGAGGTTGTTACAGTGGAGATAAGAGGAGAGTTGATTAAAGATAGCACGTTCAAGGGTTTTGGACAAAAAGGGAAGAAGAGAGACCGGTCTGTAGTTGTTTTCTTCAGAAGGGTTGAGGGTGGGTTTCTTCAGGGGAGGGTTGACTCTTGCCTCCTTCAGAGAATTGGGAAAACAGCCAGATAACAGAGCGTTGTTGATGAGACAGGTGAGGAACGGAAGAAGGTCAGGTGCGATAGATTGTATGCGATAGATTGTAGAAGATCACCATCATCAAGAGCAAAGCGCGGCAGCAGAGTTTTACATTTCTGTCAGCATTCTTCCTGGCCCCGGCCTTGCCGCCAAGCTGATACACGACCTCTGACCCGGCCTCTAAACCGGCCTTTAAATCTATGTCCGTCCCTTCGGACGCCTTCTGACCTCAAAGGATCACGAATGACTACTTCAGACGTTGTTTTTAATATTTTGTACCCAAATCAGGACACACAGATCAATAAGTATTTTTCTTACATGCAAAGATTTTATTGCTCGTACAGTAACTAGCTAAGTTACGTCACCTTGATTATCCTTCACTTCACCTTGTTCACTTCACTACAGCTTGTGCTTCCTGTGTGTGTTTGTGTGTGTGTGTGTGTGTGTGTGTGTGTGCGTGCGTGTGTGTGTGTGTGTGTAGTTGGAGGAGGTTTAATGAATTACATCAAAATATTAAAATGTATGAATAAAAAACCATTATTTTACTTCAATACGAGGTTACAGAACACATCCCAAAACATGAAAGGCTCTAACTAGCCAGTGTCCGTGAAAGACTCCTTAGTAAAATACAAATGTCTTTTTCAAAGCAAACAAAAACCCTACGATTCCTAATTTCAGGTAATTATTCACTGATCAAAACACCATTATGAATATTATATTCCATTGCTGCCAATTAATCCCCATAAATGTTAAACGCGTTCATTTGAGGTTAAATTTTGACTTTAGGGACACACACCTACTATCTCTTATTGCTCTTAATTGCTTTAAATAATAATATAGTCATTGAAGTTAAAAATAATATATTTCTGTTGGCGATGAAATGATTGGGTTGGTAAAGAACTTGTTAAATATGCAAAATATGATTAATTATTGTATGTATTCCGATATCTTTTTTTTTAATGCATTGTTTATTACTCTCCTTTTTATTGTCATTGTAAAGGCATGCCCACCTCCTTTGTGTCTGTTGATCAGTTTTGCTTGCAGGGAATCAAACAATCAACGTCACTCTGCTTGACGAACAGGGATCTAATTTACAGAAAATTTCAAACAGATGTTTGCATTTTGGTCCCCGTACTGTGTCATGATTTTCAGCAAATCAAAGCTTTGCCTGCTGGGCTATCTGACATGCTGGTGTGCGTAATGGCTGCTGTCACTTCTCAGTCAGCTGTCGTTTAATATCTTCAGCACTGCTGAATCAAAACACTGAAGACTGAGGGGAATTTGTATTGAGGGAAAGCATTTTTTTAAATATTCTATCGAGTTATTCACATGTTTCATATGCCAGAGCTCTTGAGGGAGAATCCTGACAGTCTGCACTAACTAACCAGATCAAGGATTATTCCAGCTCCACTGCTAACACACACACATCTTTACACACACACACACACACACACACGCACAGACACACACTCATCCACATTACCTGGGGGGTCCAAGCTCCTCCTCTACAGGCCTTCAACCCACATGCTCATCTCAATTAATCACCCAACAAAACAGATGTCAGGAACAAAGGAACGATCCCCAGGCCCATGGGGTAAAGGGAGGAGGAGGAGATGGGGGAGGAGGAGGAGGAGGAGGAGGAGGAGGGGGAGGAGGAAGTGTGCGGGTGAAGGATGAGAGGAAAAGGCAAATGGTGAAAGAAGATAGAAAAACAGCAGAAGGCATTTCCTTGTAGGTGGTTTACATGATGCAGTTTATCGGGGGATGGAGGGGCTGCGATGCGTTCGCTGTTCATGGGCTTCAAGTCCACTGCAGCTGTTACTGTACAACACAGGATGAAACTGTAAAAGAGAAGGAAAAAAAGAAGTCACGATGTAAGGGGGGAGGGGGGGGGGGAGCGAGAGACGGCGAGAGAGTGAGAAAAACAACAAAGCCCTGGAGATGAAAGGCGGTCTACAAAACAATGTATAGAAAATAATGCTCTGCGGTGTGCAGAAATAGAGCAAAGATTGAAAACCTGCCAAGACAAAGTCCCGCTTTTGAACTGTCACTTCAACGCGATACTGTCAAAAAACAAATGGCAATCTTGACAGGTTTCAGCTGCTTTGGGGAAAGAGGCAGAATCATATTTTATTCACAAACGCATATTTTATGGCTTTCATAGCAAAGATC